>NC_060149.1:85770658-86070658 GCF_021461385.2 Schistocerca piceifrons
ATAATGCCACCAGCAACTGAGGCAATGGTGGCACAACCAAGTCACTACAGGTTATGCCTATGCTTGCCCAAATGTTCATCTCCAAATGCTGGTGTAGGATAAATAAAAACTACACCATGGTGAAATTTGCAAGGAATTCCTGCAATGTGTCCTGCTGTGACAACGATCGTATGGCTGATATAACTGCGAAAGATGAAAAATTGTAAAACTGGAATTCTGTAAAGTACCTAAGAGTGCAGGAACAGAATGCGACATTTAGAGTTTAACTGTACTTAATTCTGCTTGGTGGCATTGTATGGTGCACAAGTTTTGCAGCATATGCAGAAGGCAGTCTGCATGCCAGATTGCAGCTAGAATTGTGTGTGAGCCAATGCAACCACCATTGGTCTCTTTTTAGTAAATAGGGTTGTAGTTCACACATGCATTGTGTCAAGGTAGACAGTTGGAGGAGGGCTCAAAGTTTCTAAAAAAAATGGACTGTTAATATAGTCATTCTGATAATTAATGTATTGCCAGGCTCTTGTAAATGGTTTGTAAAAAAATGCTACTTTCTTCCAGCATTGTCAAGGAGGTGTCCCTTAGGTTCATTATGTAGCACTTACATGAGTGTATCAATGTTTCAGAGTGATTTGATGTCTGAAAATGCCGATAGTGCTACCAGTCGCAAAAGAGTACTGTGAACAGTGGACTATATTGCTTCCATCTTGTACTGGCAGACACAGAAATCCTACTGCTGACAGGCACAAAACACGGGACACTGTGGACACCCAAAACACACAGTTCTGATATTGCAATTAGATGAACAATTCAGTGCTTGTAGCCAATTCAGTATAGTACCTACAATTACACTATGGAGTAAGTTCCATTGGGGAGATAACATTCTGACTTAGCAGTCACTAATTATAGAGAACTAGATACAATGAGAAAGTGACTGCACAATTACATTCAGCCATAGTGACAATATCATAGACTGCCAAGAGACAGCAAAATTATTTATACTAGCATAAGACAAAAGCACCACACATCAAACTGCACTATAGTTAAGTACCATTTTGTAACATACTCTTAAGTGTTACGGGTTATTTCTTATTATGGTGCCACATTTCTGTTCTAGTGCCACCCTGTTATGCAAGTGTTATTAATTAAACAGCATGCAATCTGCCACCTTTAACGAACTAGAGCATTAAACAATTTTGTGCTACCATACACGGTTGGGCTGAATTAATAGTTAAATTCTGTTACAATATTCCCAACAGATGCCCTATTCAATATTTTTGTTAAAAACATTTTGGGATTGTGCCGTAACCGAAAGCCATTCTCTGTGCCACATGGATATGTAGATTTTTGGGAAAAAAAAACTGGGCTCATATCACTGGAAGAAGCCATGACGAACAAAAGCATGCAACAGATGATCAGTAATTCATCTCAAGATGTACTGCACTATCTCACAAAATGGTAAGAAGTAGTGAAGTGACTGGAATATATGATCCATTCAGTGGTAACTAGCTATTTTCCGAAATACGTCACTGTACTGCAGAGCCATGAACATCTAATCTATTGACACGATAGCTGTTGTAGTAATTTCAATACACAATTTTTTTTAAAAAAATCCATAAATAAATATGACAGTAATGGGAAAAATGAAACACAGAACTGAGAAGTTGAACATCATGTTTTACTTGTGATTGTACTATACACTAGTTTTAGAAACTGGATTTAATAAATTGTAATTTCCTAATAACCAACCACAATTTCTTGCCATTTCTACATTCTTTGTGACATCACCTGCTATCTGCCTTTCTTAGAGTAGAGATATAGTGATTGACTGTGCTTCACGTGTTTCTGAGTCTGCAGTTTTGGAACATCCATTTTAGAGCTGCAAGCATTATAGAAGGGCTCTGCTAAATCTACACATAAAGGCCTTGAGGGTGATCTTCCCAGTTTCCACTTCTATACAGTGAAAAATATGGATAACAATGCTATTGTAAAAGTGAAAGGCAAATCGGGAATTCTTGTCTCGTGTAATCTAATACCAGTACTGTGATGAACTTAACACAGTAGTAGTTAAGCCCATGCACACCATCAACACACACCCAGTCATTTGCAAACTTCAACATGTCACCTTACACAGTCTTCATTATTACTAACACAAAATCTGAACTTTTCACCTATGGATGTCTTTAGTTTGTGAAACAGCATGCACGGACTTTCACTCCAGTCTACTTCTCACCTGTGCCTCAACATTGGTCTCATCATTCTGATGTCCATCAGATGTAGAGCACAGATTGTGACATTGTTTAATGTTGTATAAATCATTTTTTGTCAACAGATGTGTTCTTTCCAGTTTTGAATCAGGCACTGGGTCTCAAATTTTGTCCAAAATAACTTGGAATGGAATTTCATTTGCTATATCCGCTCCTATACTGTCCTCTTTTCCTGATTAAATTAAATGACGAAGGTCATTTTCATGTTCAATGTGAGTTGAGATAAATTTCACTACTGACTAACGTGCAATGGGCGAGTGGTAATAATACCAATGTGGCACCAAAATCTACCGCCTTTTTACATTTCCAAAAGAACTGATCACATTTTGCTGAAATATGATGTGGAATGTGTTTTTCGACCACCATCTAAGATTAGGGCCCTTTTACACTCCATAAAGGATGATCTTGGTTTGCGTACGGAAGGTGTTAATAGTATTTCTTGCAGTTATGGCACATCATTCACTGGTCAGACCATCTGGACTGTGGAGGATCAATGTACTGACATAACAGCCGAGCAAATCTGCTATTGCAGAAAATTGGGACAGTGTTAGTAAGAATAAGTTACATTAGATTAGGAAGTGACTTTCTAAACATAGGTGGGAGTTTTTCCTTAAATACTCCCATTGGAATCTTGCTCTCATCCTTGGGGGAAAAAAAGCACGGAGAGCCAGAGTTAATGCTACATCATCCGTTGCTGGAGAGAGAGAGAGAGAGAGAGAGAGAGAGAGAGAGAGAGAGAGAGAGAGAAATCTTTTCAGATATGCTCTGCAAACAGAGGTTTTGAATTCCCTTGTACAGCACTTCCTTGCTGAATTTGTGCCATGAAAATGACACTGTGTGCACCTGTTGAAATATCTGTGGTTCAGAATGAAATGTTCACTCTGCAGCGAAGTGTGTACTGATATGTAACTTCCTGGTAGATTAAAACTGTGTGCCAGACTGAAACTTGAACTCGGGACCTTTGCCCTTCGTGGGCCAGTGGTAGAGCACTTGTCTGCGAAAGGCAAGTTCCCGAGTTTGAGTCTCGGTCCGGCACACAGTTTTAATCTACCAGGAAGTTTCATATCGGTGGTTGTTGAAGGGGTCACTTGGCTGCATCCCCATAAATTATTTGAACAGAAACACAAATTAATTCAGGTTTGTGATAAAGTTATGAATACTGTCTGCAAAAACTGAAGAGTGATTAACAGGTCATCTCTTGGTGATGTTATTGTATGATGTTTTCAAATATTTGATTGTACAACAGAAGAGAGATGTTCGAAACTTGCGTAGAACATTTTCAGAATGTTTTCAGTTTGAGCAAAGTCCTCTGATTCTATTTCATTCAATAGTGTTTTTTGTTAACTTAAATATGTATGCCCCCCCCCCCCCCCCCCCAACTCCATTTCTTCACCCAAAACATTCCTTTTTCTTCTTAATTTTTTGTTTTTATCACAATTTTTCTTCAATAATAATAATGATACAGCTGTGGTGGTAAGCTGTTGTTTTTAACCATGACAATGTAAACTTCCACTTGCCTGTCTCATAACACAACTCTAGTGGGGTTCCTGATATTAAACTGCCAAAGCGAGTTGCTTGTGCAAATTTGCCCAAGTTTGTGTTCTAAGGGAAACAGTTCAGCAAGCATTTGCAGATTTTACTTGCTAGAGAACACACACACCTTTAAATAAAATTACACTTTAAGCCTATATGGGTTCCTTAAAACTGGCTGGTGTGTATAAATCACATGGTGACTCAACAGTCTGTCTATGGGTTCCAGACACAGGTAGATGCATCTTTCTTCCTGTAATATCAGAGAAATGATTCTGCTGAATCTCATGTGTCTGATCAAAGCGTATGAAGAGCAAATGACAAATTAGCACCTATACGAGTGGACAAAGTGGGTGTAAATAATTGTGAAACTATTTGTTCCTAGCACAAACATAACCACAGATGAGTAAATAGAACCTAAATTTAAAATTATAACAAGTTTCAATGACTTATGAGTATTATGCCATTAAATACCACCCAGTCATTATGACCCACAGGAGCATACATGTATGGCTTTTTTAAGGAAAGGAGCTGGGTTAATGTAATAAAAATTAACACTGGAACACTTCTCGATCAGAACAATTAGGAATGGTACCAGACCTGGTGTGAGCTGTTCAGAGAATCGTCGGGAATACTGTTCGAGAATAGATTCGAGCAGAGGCTGAACGTATCCCAGAAGTGGTCTCCTGGACGGTTCACCTGACCAGCACTGCTCCATAAGATGCCAACACTGGTCATCAAAATGGGCCAGCCTTTCCGGTCGAATACCTTCAGGAACAAAAGGGAAAAATAAGTAAATAAATCAAGTATTTTTATCATTTACAACCTACAAAAAAAATAAATAAATAAATAAAAATTACTCTGCAGCGCCAGACGACATGGAAGCCATCAATTGGCATACACAACAATCAGATAGCTATATAATTATTCCATTATGAGTACATAATGCAGAGTTGTATGGAGGAGTTAAGAGGAAGTAACACAAAAATGTGCACCCAAATGTCCAAGCCACATTCCTTAAGGGTGATAAATGCTTTGACCTCTGATAAAGAAGACTAGCTGAACTGGTATACATATGCACATTAAAACTTTATTTTGGTCAAGATTTTTGGACATATTCTACAGCTTTCAATGGAGATTAACAGATACACTCTCTTTTGCAACAAATTTTTTATTCTTTTGATACATGGTTCACAGTTACTGTATATATTGTCAGTGGGTTCTAGGAATTAAGAGATGTAGAAATGAGTTTGCTAGCATCCACACATAACTATTCGTAACCTTTATTATTATTATTATTATTATTATTATTATCATTATTATTATTATTATTGATAAATGAAACACTCACCAGAAAGATGGTTGGTTGATTCGAGGGAGGGGACAAACAGTGAGGTCATCAGTCCCATCAGATTAGGAAAAGATGGAGAAGGAAATTGGCCATGTTATTTCAAAGGAACCATCCCTGGCATTTGCCTGAAGCAATTTAGGGAAATCAACAAAACCTAAATCAGGATGGCAGCACACAGGTTTGAACCCATCATCCTCCTGAATGAGAGTACAGTGTGCTAACCACTGCAAAACTTCATTTGGTTGCTAACCAGGAGCAAAGAGGTCAGACCTACTGCATAAAAAAAATAAATAAAAAAAATCAATCAATCAATCAAGTTCCAGAATGAGATTTTCACTCTGCAGCGGAGTGTGCACTGATATTAATCTGCCAGGAAGTTTCAAATCAAGTTTTCTCTGATTCTGTGGTTGCAATCTCTAACTCATGGCTACACAAATGAGCTTTATTCAAAGGGAGTTCATTTATATTCCTGCTGGTAGAAAATTTTTTTCATCACAAGAATTTGGTTGGGATGAGAGGTGGTAGAAAGCAGGTTCTAGTTGCCAAAATTTGTGACCAATGTTTTGGTGTCTTATGAATTGCAGTTTTATGGAAGGTCCTGATAGTGATCTGTGAGTAACATGCCATTATTAAACTGAGTGGCACATCTGCCATATTTTGAGAGATGAGGTTAAAGTTGTGAGCACCATGTTGCACTCTCCCCCACCTTTTTCATTTTACAATTATCAGTAACATGAAAACTCATCAGTACATTTCACGTGCAAATCACTACAGCCATCCACATGATACACTTTATCTGATATGTTCATAAGCTGAAAAAATCTATTGTAAACCACCTCCAATAGGACCATGCCAAAAAGATAATGTGTAATGCACAATGTAGGCTTCAAGACACCCTAATGAGTATGAGATGTCAGTCCATCCATCCATCCATCCATCCATCCATATCATTAATCCTAGATTAAGCTGAGGGAAAAATATAAATCATTGTGACAAACAGCGTTTAAAAAATCAACATCATAAAAGGAAGAAGAAAGTCCCTAATGATTAAACATATATTGATACATATATAATATATATATATATAATATATCTCTCTCTCTCTCTCTCTCTCCTCTCTCTCTCTCTCTCTCTCTCACACACACACCACACACACACACACACACAGAGAGAGAGGAGAGAGAGAGGAGAGAGAGAGAGAGAGAGAGAGGACGAGAGGAGAGAGGGGGGGGGGGAGGGAGGGGGGGGGAGGGGGGAGGGGGGGGAGATATGGCAAAAAGAAATTGAAAGATGGGAAAGGTGGAGGAGGAGATTAGTGTTTAACGTCCCGTCGACAACGAGGTCATTAGAGACGGAGCGCAAGCTCGGGTGAGGGAAGGATGGGGAAGGAAATCGGGCCATGCCCTTTCAAAGGAACATCCCGGCATTTGCCTGAAGCGATTTAGGGAAATCACGGAAAACCTAAATCAGGATGGCCGGAGACGGGATTGAACCGTCGTCCTCCCGAATGCGAGTCCAGTGTGCTAACCACTGCGCCACACCTCGCTCGGTGAAAGATGGGAAAATTTGTGTGCATAACAGTCATATGTACTCAAAGAAATGACTGCTCAACACCACACAACACAAAGACACTTACAACTAGGCATTCACATTAAACAGTCTGCAATACTTTATGATATTACTGAGTAGGTGAAAAGTCACACAGAAACGGCAATAGAAAAGCAGCTTGAGAAATATAGACCATAAACTAAAGAAACTGTTGAAATAAACCCCACACAACAGGAACAACAGACACACAGCATACACAACGTACAGAGTTCCTAATGTATCAGAAACACAGTTTTCCACACACGATAGAACTACATCAAAAGGGATCTGAACACAATCTCAACACATATTACACACAGAGCAATTAGAATCATAATTACAGAAAAATAAAATATACAATAAAACAGGGTAAAAAGGAAACAACAACATTATCTGCTATACATGTGAGCTTTCAGCCGAGGTCCTTCTAATATAGAAAACACATACACACATTCATGCACGCACAATTCTAACACACATGACCACTGTCTCTGGCCATTGAGGCAAAGGAAAGATACAGGAAATTTCAAAGCAGGGCTAGCCAGAGAACTGATAGCAGAAGAAATCAGATTATCAGAACAAAAGTACCACCACTGAAGAGAGAACAGCTATATAGATACACAAAAAACTGAAAGCACACAATGAAATAGTCACAAGAGCAGAAAAGGGAAGGGCTACACCACGGAAAAGCTGAAGTACGTAACAGAAAGCCAAATAAAAAAACTAAAAAGCAACCCAACACAAAGATTCCAAAGAGACATACAAAAACTGTTAAACATGAAAGATGCCAAATAAAAAGAAAAGCGCGAAAGAACCCAAGGGCACTCGCATTCAGTAGTTTACCAAAATTAACAAGCCCAATGTTCCAATCAGACTGTGTCAGCATATCATTTAGCCATACATGCACATGTTTGTACAAAAACACTGCACTTATACAAACAGAAGCATAGAAAAACACCAATGACCCAATTGACAAGATGAAAGATATGAATGTACCCTATATAGCGACGCTACTCTCATTTGACATCACATCAATGTACAGCCTTATACAAACTGAATAAACAATCAAAATAACAGAAATACAACTATGAGAGACAAACTTTCTCCCACAAACACAGAAACAAGAAGTATTAACCATTGTGAAAGTAATCACATGACAAAATTGTACACAGTACTATATTGGTACTGCTATGTTAATGACATAATTTGCACGGTAGCTGAAACACATGACCATGTACTACAATTACATAGACATCAATACCGCCTACCCAAAAATACACTTCACCCTTGAAACAGAAACAGACAAAAATAAATAAATAAATTTCCGTCACACCAAAATGGAAAACAAAGATCAGAAACACTACTTCTCAGTAGAAAGAAAACCCACCTAATTCCTCATGTTTGACTGATGAAGTCATCCATTTTTAGGGTATGTGGCTATTCAAACTCGGCATGCAGTAATTCCTTGGAAATGTCTTGAGCTAAATACTTATTTACAATATCGTTAGGGAAGCTCATACAAAGGAACAAAATACAAAAAATGTACTCTCTCATGTGCAATTGCTGTTAAGCATTTTTTCAAAACTGGAGGCAGCAGACTCCAGAACAGTATTACATCAACTTGGTACAAGATGGCATTGATCTCAAAGATCAAAACATACCAGGACATAGCATTTACAGTTTACAAAATGTCATAAACATCCTTTGCCACATTACATCCGCTTTTAACAATAAGCATCATATCATCAATGAAAAAATAAAAACATAGCACACATTATGAGTAAAACCTGTTTTGTGACATATACAAAGAACGTACAGCACACCAGGCACAATGACCAAATATTCCATCAAGAGACAGCTATGTAATAGCAATCATTATAAAGGAAGACAATACACAATTTTTAAATCATTTTTCAAACAAAGCTAGCAACTGTCAGCCTACTGAGACCACAGACGGGCCAAAAAATAAAATAAATAAAAAATAAAATAAAAAATCATAAATAACAAATTTTCTAACCGTGTATCAATGGACTAGGTGGTTGGTGGGAGGGGGTGTTTTGGGGGAAGAGACCAAACTGCGAGGTCATTGGTCTCATCGGATTATGGAAGGACGGTGAAGGAAGCCAGCCGTGCCCTTTCAAAGGAACCATCCCGGCATTTGCCTGGAGCGATTTAGGGAAATCACGGAAAACCTAAATCAGGATGGCTGGACGTGCGATTGAAATGGACTGGGGAAATATTTATATAATAAATGTAATAATATTAAAAATTAGATTAAAATGTAATTACATAAAAAACATGGTCATTATGTTTTAATATAGTATTATTATATGAAATTGTACCATCAATGTAACATTCTCCCCTTCCTTTTTTGTTCCCCTCTGTCCCTTCATGCTGCCCTTCCTTCCAGTTCCTCATCCCCCCCCCCCCCTCCCTGCACCATCTCTTGCCTATTTTTCTACTCACCTCCCCCTCACCCCTGCCCCCCAACACCCATACCCTACTTCTACCTTATCTGTCCTTTCCCTGTCCTTAGAGTTCCCACCTCACCCCCTTCACCCCACACCTATCTCTATCTTTTCCTAGACCATCCTAACACAGTTAGAATTTTTTATTTTTTATGATGAGGTTTTTTTGACATGGCCCATCTGTGGTCTCAATAGGTTGACAATTGCTCACTTCGTTTGAAAAATAATTTAAAAATTGCATATTGTTTTTCTTTATAATGATGGCCTTAACACTGCTGTCTCTCAATGGAATATTTGGACATTGCGTCTGGTGTGCTGTATGTTCTTTGTATATGTCCCATGACAGGTTTTATTCATAACATATGCTATGTTGTTTTATTCTTTCATTGACAATATGACACTTACTGTAAAAAACAAATGTAATGGTAAATGATGTTTACAGCATTGCGTATATTGTAAACGCCATGTTCTGGTATGTTTCGATCTTGGAGATCAACGCCATTTGGTGTCAAGTTGAAGTAACATGGTTCTTAAGTTTGCTGTTTTCAGTCTGGCATTCGACATCTCTAAATAATGTTGTCTGAAAATATACTTAATGGCAATTGCATATGAGAGTTTATATTCTTCTTCTATTGGTCATTTGTATGTGTTTTCCTAAGCACAATGTAAGTACACTACTGGCCATTAAAATTGCTACACCAAGAAGAAATTCAGATGATAAACGGGTATTCATTGGACAAATATATTATACTAGAACTGACATGTGATTACACTTTCACCCAATTTGGGTGCATAGATCCTGAGAAATCAGTACCCAGAACAACCACCTCTGGACGTAATAATGGCCTTGATACGCTTGGGCATTGAGTCGAACAGAGCTTGGATGGCGTGTACAGGAACAGCTGCCCATGCAGCTTCAACACAATACCACAGTTCATCAAGAGTAGTGACTGGCGTATTGTGACGAGCCAGTTGCTCGGCCACCACTGACCAGACATTTTCAATTGGTGAGAGATCTGGAGAATGTGCTGGCCAGGGCAGCAGTCAAACATTTTCTGTATCCAGAAAGGCCCGTACAGGACCTGCAACATGCAGTCATGCATTATCCTGCCGAAATGTAGGGTTCTGCAGGGATCGGGTCGTAACACATCTGAAATGTAACATCCACTGTTCAAAGTGCCATCAATGCGAACAAGAGGTGACTGAGACGTGTAACCAATGCCACCCCATAACATCATGCCGGGTGATACGCCGGTATCGTGATGACAAACACACACTTCCAATGTGCGTTCACCGCGATGTCGCCAAACACAGATGCGGCCATGATGATGCTGTAAACAGAACCTGGATTCATCCAAAAACATTATATTCTGCCATTTGTGCACCCAAGTTCGTCGCTGAGTACACCATAGCAGGCGCTCCTGTCTGAGATACAGCATCAAGGGTAACCGCAGCCATGGTCCATGCTGCTGCAAACATTGTCGAACTGTTCGTGCAGATGGTTGCTGTCTTGCAAACGTCCCCATCTGTTGACTCAGGGATTGAGACGTGGTGGCACGATCCGTTACAGCCATGCGGATAAGATGCCTGTCATCTCGACTGCTAGAGATACGAGGCTGTTGGGGTCCAGCACGGCGTTCCGTAATACCCTCCTGAACCCACCGATTCCATATTCTGCCAACAGTCATCGGATCTCAACCAACGCGAGCAGCAATGTCGCGATACAATAAACCGCAATCACAATAGGCTACAATCCAACCTTTATCAAAGTCGGAAACGTGATGGTACGCATTTCTCCTCCTTACACAAGGCATCACAACAACGTTTCACCAGGCAACGCCGGTCAACTGCTGTTTGTGTATGAGAAATTGGTTGGAAACTTTCCTTATGTCAGCACGTTGTAGGTGTCGCCACCGGTGCCAACCTTGTGTGAGTGCTCTGAAAAGCTAATCACTTACATATCACAGCATCTTCTTCCTGTCAGTTAAATTTTGCATCTGTAGCACGTCATCTTCGTGACGTAGCAATTTTAATGGCCTGTAGTGTACATATACTCAATGTGTACATTCATTCCAAATGTTACATTGGACTTGTAGTATTTATATACAAGCTTTCCTAATTTTACCTTTCATGTTTATTTTGGTCACAATTATCTGACGATTTCTCAAAATGCATCATAAAATGAAGAATTTAGTGATCAAGATATTTCCAAAACCTACATCAGCCAGTTCAATTATTCACAACATGGCAAACCACCTAAAAGCCAACAAACAGGCCATCTTCAGATATCCCCTACCCATGCTTAACAGAATTTCAATGGACAAATAGAACTATGCAAAAGAACTAAACACAGTCAGACAAACTGTCACAGAGAATGGTTACAAAATAATCACTGTTGAGAATTGAACCATAAAATAGAAACAAAAGTTACACTGAACACACATAGGAGTACCACAGCTCAAAGCACCAGTAAGAACCACGTAACAGAGAACACATGAAGCACACAAGATAAAGAAACCACAAGCAACAGGAAAACATTGTACACATTGAAATTTGACAACAAAGTAACACACACAGTAGGATATATTATGAGAAAACATGGTACACATGTAGCATATAAAAGAAACAACACACTGCAGAAAAGATTAAAAGTACCCAACATGGTCGCAGATAAACTCGAGACAGGAGGTAGTTACCAGCTAACCTGCAAAGACTGTGATTCAGTATTTGTCAGGCAGACATGTAGAAATTTCAGGATAAGAAACTCTGCACACTTAAGAGCATTGAAAAGTGACAGCACACATCCCACATTTGCAGACAACCTCATTAAAAATGAACCACCACCCCAACGGCATAGAAACAGACCTTCAAATCCTGAAACACATTAATCATCTGTACCTCTTTTTTAACAACAGAAGAAAATTATCACATTCAAAAAGCTATCACACAGGGCAAAAAAGTAGTAAATGACCAAAGAATACACTGCAAAAAAACTCAACACTTTAAGCAAACAAACTGGCAAACACACACACACACACACACACACAAATTCAAAAGAAAACAAAGAGAACAAATTCAAATTTTGCATCTGTCAAACCAAAACAAAACAGCGAAACAAATGACAGTCAAAAGCATGTCACAAACTAAAATAGTTCAGTGAAACATGTCCAAGCTGCAACAACATAATGATACAGTTTTCACAAATGGGCATGAGAAAACTTGAGGAAACGATAAAAAAAAAAAATCCAATGAAAAACAAACCACAACAAATTGTTCCCCAAACCAAAGCTTCACAAAAATTTTACCGATGTGCACAGGTCAGTCCAACTACACAAAAACAACAAAAATACGTTTGGCACACAAATATGAAGCAGTCACAGCTTAGGGCAAGCTAAATATAGCAATGGAAAGGGCAAACTGGGGCACATATCATGATTCTTACCAGAACATATATTTTAAAGATTGGATTATAAACAAAAAATTCAATACAGACGATATTCCAACATCCCTTATGTTTAAAGATGACATGGTGTACTAAGTTAGACCTGTGACTGATTTCAGTTGGCAGCCACAGGACATACACACAATGTAAAATGTATGGTAAAGCATATATACAATTTAAACACACCCAAATCTGATGTACTATATTTCCCACCCTAAATATAATCTTCATGTATGTATCTCAGAAAAAAGTAAAACAATAGTTCTGTACTTGCATAAAGGCAGACCCATATTTAATTCATTCTTATTTTCTGCAAGCACGGGAACTGAACTCAAAAATTCCCATATCATACTGGGAATTGTGCAATGATCTAGTAGACAGTGTAGAGGAAATTCCACCTGTACAAAATAAAACAGGTGCATTATCAGCACTCAATGTTCAAACAGATGCTTCCACATATATCCTTTATACACAAACCACTGAAATTCATGTTCGAGCAATGGTCCCTAACAACTGAAATTTTATAAACAATAAGTAGTTTATGAAAAGTAGTTACAGTGCTTTACTAACAATCCTGAGAACTGACTTAAAGAGATAATAAGCAAAAAACTATAATAGTAGCCATGCCTCTTCTGAAATTATGGTCTCAACGCAAGTGAAAACCAAGATGTTCTGCTGACTATCACACACACAGAAAATGTTACTTCAAAGTTAAACAGATCACTCCAAACAGACAATAATGCAGTTACATATGAAGACAGGAAGAGTAGAGTTAAATGTAAGTTTATAATGAGGAGATAATAAAAATGTTAGCCATTTCTTTATGGTGGTACAATAGCAAACATAAATCAATGTAAATGATGAGCGTGAAAAGGTGGATGCAACACTTGTCAAACAGTTGGGTCAAATGAAGAATTCTGCAGTCAACTGTGCAGTTTGATATGTTCTTAAGGGTGACTTTAAAAAACAACAAATCCATGCTGTGCTTCAGAAACATCTTTCCCCTCTCATGATTACTGACATAATCACAAACCTGTAAAGTCACCTATCAAAAACCATTCCCTGAGAGATAAAATGACTGGAGTGGCATCTCACCCTGAACTTTCTGGGAACATAGTGTCTCATCCAACAAGCATTTATCCAATTTTTAAAGAATAACACATCTATCACTTCCAAGTAATTCTGCTTTAGTCCAGAACACTTCCCTTATTGCTGCTTCTCACTCAGCACATACACTGGGCAAAAAGGAACAGGTATTACAGTAGGGGCACAGTGCCTTCCTGTTCAAACCACTGTACTAGGCAGTTCAAGAACTAGTTTGACTTACAACAGGGAAGATGTTCCACATAAGAAATGTCAAACAATAGGATCATTAGCAGTATTGTAACTGTGATCTTACAAGGTCCTGTGGCTGAAATAATACAAATAACATACCTAAGTTCATAGGCAGAGAAACTGTCTAATAATAAAGCTACATTTAAATGCCTTGCCAATTTTCAAATAAGAGGTGAACATACTTATTCAAGCATCGATATCACTGAAATTTTGTTTTTGTTATGATGATACATGTTTTGCAATAATGTAAATCAATTGAACTGTGAAATCCTTTTTTCCTATGTCCTTTTAGAGTAGTTGTGCTTTGTATTTTTCTTCAAAATGGGTAAACTGAAATACCATATATTAAAATGTTGAGGAACTGCAAATTACAGTAATGAAGGATCGGTGATTAAAGGTGAACAAATCAGGTGACACCACTGATGTATCACAAGAGAGATTATAGCACATTTTGTACAAAAAATTATATACTGTGCAGCATTCAGTGAATGACAATGAAACACAAATACTACAAACTAACATCTTATCTCAGTACTGTTTAGACCATTTTAAATGGAATCCAAGAGTCTTCCATTTTAAATGGAATCCAAGAGTCTTCCATTTTAAATGGAATCCAAGAGTCTTCCATTTTAAATGGAATCCAACAGTCTTCCATTTTAAATGGAATCCAAGAGTCTTCCATTTTAAATGGAATCCAAGAGTCTTCCATTTTAAATGGAATCCAAGAGTCTTCCATTTTAAATGGAATCCAAGAGTCTTCCATTTTAAATGGAATCCAAGAGTCTTCCATTTTAAACGGAATCCAAGAGTCTTCCATTTTAAACGGAATCCAAGAGTCTTCCGAGATGCAAATGTGTTTCTTCTCGCTGATCACCTTGCAAAGTGAAAACAATAACTTGCAAAGTCTATGTGAGTCTTCTAGACTGATGAGATGGAAAGGTACATGAAAACAAGACTGTGAAGAAAAAAAAATAATCATCTTCCTTCAGGACAATCCATCTGTCAATGAAGCTGCTTTGGCAATGGGAAAACTGGTGGATTTTAATTACAACCTGCTGGAACTTCTTTTCTGTTCACCACATCTGGCACCCACAGATTCCCAGATCCAAATGTATTTTCGGTTGCCACACATTTTGAGACCAATGAAGAGTTTATAGCAGTGACAAACATGTATTTTGCCAATTTTGCAGAGCATTACTTTCTAGATTAAGGCTTCTCACTGGCGGAATGTTAAACAAAATCTCTTCCTAACCCTTTGAGTAACTGTGGTTTCTGCCAAAACTTATCATTTTATTGATTTTATTTGGAATTATCAAAGCCTTTAGCATGTAACCACCAATGCTACGAAAGCTCTGAATCAAGGCTTTCATAGCATCGGTGATTTCATGCTAAAGGCACTGGCACTTCCAAACAAAATTAATAAAATGGTGGGTTGTGGTAAAAACCACGGGGGCTCAAAGGGTTGAGTTAGTACATCATGACAATAAAAAAGTATTTTGGAGAAAAAAAAAATCTTTCGCTACCAAGCAAAGAATTTTCATCTCCTCCTGTACATTTTATTGACAGAACTATGGTGAATGTCCAGCTGTCAATGAAAAGTCCTTTGGTTTCCAGATGGGTGGCAGTGTTAAAATACCACATCATCTAGAAGAGCATCCAATTCTTCGTCATCTGGTGAAGTTTTCTTGACTGACAAAATGTGTGAAAAATCAAAATTACTGTTAATAAATGTGTTATTAGATTTGCCTTCACACAGAAAACATTCTAATCATTAAATCTCATTCCGCTACCAGAATTTGGAGTATACCAACCATACAGTTTTTTAGATCTACAGAGAGGCGGAAGCCTTATACTTTATAAATAATTCAGAAATGCTCACAATTTTTGCACTGCCATGTACTAAATCTATTAAATACTTGAGGTGACAAGTAATTACTATTACAGCCGAGCTATTTGGCTAGTTGGTATTAGACATAATCTTCATAAAAATGACAAAATCTTTATAAATAATCTCTGTGTATGTTAACAAATCCACAGTACATGTTTTGAATAATTACTTGAAATATGTCCGAGTAGACTGAAATAAATATTACTTGCAAAATCCAGTTTTTCAACCATTTTCCACAAAAAGGAAGATATGCACTATGCTGTGTATCAGAACATTGCTTTATATTTGTTGACAAGACTGCCAAGCCATTTCATAATTTCTGTCTCAGGAACATCTTTCAAAAACAACATCATGAAGGGGAAGGGGAAAGGGAAGAGGGCAGGAGAGGGTGATAAAACTAAGATTTGTAAATGGCTGAAAGCACGCAGAAGCTACAGCCATTACTTTTCCCAAGTGCATACAGCTCTACGGCATGGTTAACAGATGATGGCATCCTCTTAGGTAAAATATTCTGGAGGTAAAATAGTCATCCATTCAGATTTCTGGACGGGAACTACTCACGAGGATGTTGTTCTCAGGAGAAACAAAACTGGCATTCCCCAGATCAGAGTGTGGAATGTCAGAGCCATTAATTGTGCACGTAGGTTAGAAAATTTAAAAAAATAAATGGCTAGGTTAGATATCGTGAGAATTAGTGAAGTTCGGTGGCAGGGGGAACAGGACTTCTAGTCAGGTGAATACAGGGTTATAAATACAAAATCAAATACGAGTAATGCAGGAGGAAGTTTAATAATGAATAAGAAAATAAGAACACAGGTAAGCTACTATGAACAGCATAGTATAAGTATTACTGTAACCGAGATAAAATACAAAGCCCACATCCACCACAGTGGTACATGTTTATATGCCAACTAGCTCTGCAGATGAAGAGATTGAAGAAATGTATGATGAGATAAACTTTCAGACAGTAAAGGGAGACGAAGATTTGACAGCCATGGGGGACAGGAATTTGATAGTTGGACAAGGAAGAGAAGGAAAAATAGGTGAATATGGGGGGGAGAGGGGGGGGGAGATGGAAATTAGTGTTTAATGTCCCGTAGACAATGACGTCATTAGAAATGGAGCACAGGTTCGGATTAGGGAAGAATGGAGAAGGAAAGCAGCCATGCCCTTCTGAAGGAACCATCCCGGCATTTGCCTTAAGCAATTTAGGGAAATCATGGAAAACCTAAATCAGGATGGCTGGAAGCGTGTTTGAACCATTGTCCTCCCAAATGTGAGTCCAGTGGTTGGGGAAAGGAATGAAAGAGGAAGCCGCCTGGCAGAATTTTGCACTGAACATAATTTAATCATTACTAATACTTTGTTTAAGAATCATGAAAGAAGGTTGTATACATGGAAGAGACCTGGAGACACCAGAAGGTTTCAGACAACTTATATAAGGGCTTGACAGAGATTTTGGAACCAGATTTTGAATTGTAAGACATTCCCAGGGGCAGATGTAGAGTCTGACCGCAATTTATTAGTTATCAACTGTAGATTAAAACTGAAGAAATTGCAGAAAGGTAGAAGATTAAAGAGATGGGACCTTGATAAACTGAAAGAACCAGAGGTTCTTGAGAGTTTTGAAGGGGGCACTAGGGAATGACTGACAAGAACAGGGGAAAGGAATACAGTAGAAGTGGAATGGGTAACTATGAGAGATGAAATAGTGAAGGCAACAGAGGATATAACAAGGTAAAAAGAAGAGATCTAGCAGAAATCCTAGGTAACATTAGACATACTGAATTTAACTGATGAAAGGAGAACACACAAAAATGCAGCAAATGAAGTAGGTGAAAGGGCATACAAACATCTAAAAAATGGTAAAGCACAAATGGCTAGAGGACAAATGTAAGGATTTACACTGAAACACCAAAGAAACTGGAATAGGCATGTGTATTCAAACACACAGATATGTAAACAGGCAGAATATGGCACTGCGGTCGGCAACACATATATAAGACAAAAGTCTAGAGTAGTTGTTAGATTGGTTACTGCTGCTACAATGACAAAGTTATCAAGATTTAAGCGAGTCTGAATGTGGTGTTATAGTCGGCGCACGAGTGGTGGGACAAAGCACCTCCGAGGTAGTGATGAAGTGGGGATTTCCCCATACGACCATTTCACACGTGTACTGTGACTATCAGGAATGCGGTAAAACATCAAATCTCCAACATCACTGCGGCTGGAAAAAGATTCTGCAAGAACGGGACCAATGACGACTAAAGACAATCGTTCAACGTGACAGACGTGCATCCCTTCTGCAAATTGCTGCAGATTTCAATGCTGGGCCTTAAAAAGGCATCAGCATGTAAACTGTTCAATGAAACATCATATATGGGCTTTTGGAACTGAAGGCTCACTCGTGTACCATTGATGACTGCATGACATGAAGTTTTACGTCTCACCTGGGCATGCCAACACCGACATTGGATTGTCGATGACTGGAAACATGTTGCCTAGTCGGACGAGTCTCATATCAAATTGTATCGAGTGGATGGACGTGTATGGGTATGGAGACAACCTCATGAATCCATGAACCCTGCATGTCAGCAGAGGCTGTTCAAGCTGTTGGAGGCTCTGTAATGGTGTGGGGCATGTGCAGTTGGTGTGATATGGGATCCCTGATACATCTAGGTATGACTGACAGGTGACACATAAGTAAGCATACTGTCTGATCACCTACACCCATTCATGTCCTTTGTGCGTACCAATGGACTTGGGAAATTCCAGCGGGACAATACGACACCCCACATGTCCAGAGAATTGTTGCAGGAACTCTCCAGACATGAACATTATTGAGCGTATCTGGGATGCTTTGCAATGTGCTGTTCAAAAGATGAGGTAGAGGGTAGAGGGGAGAGGGAGTTGTTAGTAAAATTTTGAGATGTTATGTTGGCCAAAAAATAGCACTTCTGTTTTAAAAAGCAAAACTGGGCTGTAAATGGTGTGTGTGATTACAAATTCCTGGAAGTTGACAGAACTTACCTCCAATTTATATAAAGGTTCATACCAGTGTAAGAAAATGAATTAAATGTAAGAATTAACTCAATTTGAAAGCATAAACAAGAAACAACTAATCCAGGTAAATAAAATAAAAATAAAAGATCAAAGTTGTTTCAATACCAGAACTAATGAGTTTAGGTGAAAAATTATATCGAAAGAACAAAGCCATTTGATTAGGATGTGAAGAATACGAGGGTTGAGGAAGTACTTTGAACACATGATAATCTTCTTCCCGCCATTTCCAAACAGCTCTAGTAATCTGGAAAGGTAGATTATGTTGGTAATTGGCCCATTCTGAGGATTTGAATAAGTAGTATAGCAGTAAAATACATGACCACTGCACTTCAGAACCCAATATGCTTAAAATTAACTCTGTGAAATGGGTGAAATGGAGAACTTGTAATTAAATCAGTTAAGAAACATAGGCCCTAAAATATTACTGATTACTTTGAACATCCCCCTCACTTTCTTAGATTATCCAGATATCTACTTGCTACCAAAAATTGTAACTTTCATCTGCTCCTACCTCTTTTGACACTGGTCCACAGTTGCTCCTTATTTTGAAAATTTTCAAAAACATTTGGCAGCTTCACATGGCCAGCACATATATACCAAAATAATATGCCAAATGCATAAACATCTACACTGCTGTCATAGTGGCCAGACAATAATTCAGGAGCCATATGAACAGGAGTGCCAACAATACTGCCAGACATCATAGCTTCAGGAATACAAAAACCCAGATCAGTCAGTTTGGCACGATTATCGTTATCGAGCTAAAAATTGAAGCAAATAAAATGTATGAAGTAACCTTAAATATTACTGATCATTATGATTAATACTAAGTAATCTTATGTATGAAATGGCATGTCAATACAAAAAACAATATGACAGACGACAATTACAAATCCCATTCCAGCATTCTTGTAGAAAAAAATTAGAAATACAGAGTGGTATAATATAACAAGTACCAGGCAATTAATACACATAAACGGTATTCAGCAGTACCGTCATAACATTTTAATATAGAAAATTATGGCATTATTAGTGAAAATGTACCAGTGTTAAAATGACCAAAGTCCATTTTCCTTGCGAGTCTTCTTTTACAAGAATTATGAATAATTACAAGTTTTGGTATATTTGTAATTCAACTTCCACAGACTTTCCCAATGTATTATTATTATTATTATTATTATTATTATTATTATTATTATTATTATTATTAAGCAAAAGTGCACATCACCTTTGCAATTGCAATCAAAATTCTGTATCATTATATACATACACATATACATCTACATGATACTCTGCAATTCACAATTAAGTCACTGACGGGGTTTCATCAAACCACCTTCAAGCTATTTTTCTACTGTTCCACACTTGAATGGCACACGAGAAAATAAGCCCTTACATCTTTCTGTGAGAGTTCTAATGTCTCTTAACTTTTCGTGATGATCATTTCTTCCTATGAAGATGGGCACCAACACAATATTTTTGCAATCAGAGGAGAAAGTTGGTGACTGAAGTTTAATGAGAAGATCCTGCTGCAATGAAAAATGCCTTTGTTTTAATGACTGCCACCCCAATCCACGTATCATGTCCATGGCCTTCTCCCCCTATTTCAGGATAATACAAAACTAGCTGCCATTATCTGAACTTTTTTGATGTCCTCTATCAGTCTCCTCTGATGTAGATAAGAATGGTGTAAGCAGTCTCTTTAGTACACATGTTGCACTTTTTAAGTGTTCTGCCAATATGTCAGTCTTTTGCTTGCTTTACCCACAACATTATCTATGCAATCATTTAAATTACAATTATTTGTAATTCTAATCTCTCGAGATTTAGTTGAATTTAGACTTGCATGATTTATTGTGTAAATGAAATTTAGCGGATTCCTTTTAGTACTCATGTGGATGACCCCACACTTTTAATTATTTACAGTCAATTGCCACTTTTCACATCATACTTAAACTTTCATTGGTTTTAAATACATTAAGAAGTAACAGTTCACTGAAGTTAAAAGTATTCATTTCTCACATGACAGTAAGCACAAAACTGCGAGGGATTCACACATGAACATTTTGTATGAATCTACTTAAATAAATACAAACAATGCTAGTAGTCTCCCAGTAAATTTGTTCACTGATGAAATTGTTCCAAAGGTGGCAAAAAGGGTTCTGTCTTTGCATATGCAGATGATACCGGTAGTTGTTTCAGAGGACTCCTGGACAAAGGCAGCTGGCCGTAACACACTTTTTTTACCACTAAAAGGTATATTGCTGGCAAATAAAAATCACACTTTCAAATTAGAAGGACTCCACACTTGCCAATAGTTAGGTGTGTAGGAATATAAGATTGTACTTCAACGAATAAAGAAATTTTTTGGTTCACCTCAGCAGTTACTGAGAAAGTATCCTAAATCACACAGAAACTAACTTGAGTTGGAACTGTGACTTATAAATTACCTCTGACAACACTAAGACTCTACTGTGAAGCCAAATTTATGACCAGTGTTGGATTTATAACAAGTGTGTGGAATTAGTAAACAAACACTGCATGACATTTTTACGTAGTTTCTGCACTTCAAATTGCCTTTTGTATAGTCCAAACTACACGACGTGTCACTTTGTCACTGCTTCCATAGGTTTTGTGATGCAAGTTCCTATTCGCTGCTGAAAGCCATTACCAAAATTAACTAAATATTCACAGAAAAACACAACTCACATTTTATCTATACATTTATTTCTAAAGTAGTATGGAGTACATGCACATAAATCCAAAATTTCCAACATGTCTATGAAAGTTTAGTTTCTTCTAATTTTGTCAAAAATGGGAAATATTAATACAACTCATGAATGAGTTAACACAATGAGCTAATGTGTGCCTTACAATGACATACTTATGAGTCTTATCTGCTCACAATACTCCAGATCACATGGAGCTCTGGATTAAACACTGTAATTTTATTCAGTGAGTGAGTTATTCAAGGACAGTTACAAAGATGAATTTCAATGCCTCAATCTGATGCTCTAATCAAAACTTTAACTTGCTAAAATAGGAAATAAACACAGTAAAACTGTAGGAATGCTTACCAAAACATTCTTTAACTTAATGTCACGATGTACCAATCCTTGTGAGTGCAGGTAGCGGATTCCTTCCACAACATCAATCGCAATCTGAAGTCTTGTGACCCATGACAGTCCAGACCGTAGGCCATAATAAAGATCACGTGAAAGACGATCCATTATTAACAGGACTGACGGTGTACAGCCTCCGCCATATGAGCTGTCTATTACTGACCCACGTAGTCTAACAATCCGTTTGTGATCTGGAATCGTCCTTAAAAAAAAAAAAAAAAAAAAAAAAAAAAAAAAAAAAAAATAATAATAATAATAATAATAATAATAATAATAATAATCATGTTACACATCAGTCAATTAAACTGAAAATGCAAAAGAGATAGGACAATATTTATAACAAAAATAATCTTGAAATGAAATTAAAAAAACACAATTTCAATTATCTGGCAACAGCAGAAATTGTGTGTGTGTGTGTGTGTGTGTGTGTGTGTGTGTGTGTGTGTGTGTGTGTGAGGGGCCGGGGGGGGGGGGGGGGGGCGGCGGCAGCACAGCACACTAGCATTCAGAAGCAGACACTCTTCCAGCATGCTAACGAAAATCTAATCATGCGTTAAATAAGAAAATCACAGGGCTCCTGTGTCAAAAGATACACGAGCAAGTTATAGCAAGAAAAGTATCCTTTTATCCTGGTCTTCTGTGTGTCCCTGGACTTAGTATCTTGAGTGAGTGAGTGAGTTAGTTAGTTAGTTCCATGTTTCATAGGTCATGTGAACAATTCTTTTATCAAAATAATGTGGAACAAGTCAGTTTAAGAATAAGTATACATGATTAGTGTTAACATTAATGAACATATTTAATAGTTCCACTCATGCTATTACACTTAAAAAGTACGTGCTTTCTACAGGCTACAGGTTTTTAAATAGAAATTGGTCCATGGAATGAACTAGCTGCCCAGGAGAAATGATTTTTGGATTGATTTAAAACTTGCTTTGCAACCAGTTATACATTTTATGCTATTGGACAAATGATCAAAGGTTCTTGTTGCTGCGTGTTAAGCATTCTGAGACAATGACAATTTTAATACTAAATAACATTAACACAGGTAATTTTTAGGGTTCCATATCTCAGTTGGTAAAAACAGAACCCTTATACCACCACTTTTGCAATGTCGTCCAAAGAGCAAGGTGCCAAGGCTAGGTTGGAACCTTACAATGGAACCACAAAACAGTCACTGCCAGAGGCAATGATGAACGAAAGATGGTGGCATAGACACACTCAGAAGATTTGCACATGCTCCCGCATCAACACTCTTACATGTGAGTGCAGTGCCGCTCAGCCCTGTCGGCAATCATCGCTGAAGATGACAGCATCATCTCTCCACTGAGCCACCAATGTGGTAATTGTGTTGGATAGAACTCTGCATGCATGTTTATCATCAGTTGTACCCTGTGAGAAGAATTTAGTATCTTGTTCTATATCAAGCAGTATGTTAATGTTCAGTGGACATGAACTGTTACAATGTTAAGTATAAAATATTCTTCGAGTTGTAATAAAGTGACCTGATATTGTGTGTGTTGTAGTATCAGTGTGTGTGTGTGTGTGTGTGTGTGTGTGTGTGTGTGTGTGTGTGTGTGTGTTTAAGAATCCTTTTTCTCAGAAATGGGTAGATGTATCCAAGGGTGCCAACTTTCCAAAATTCCTGTGGCTGCATATCAATGGCAGAATGTAGTACACGTCTTCTGAGGAATCTTTTTTTTTTTTTTTTTTTTTTAAATGACTACTGTTGTTTTATGATGTGTTGTAAAGATCCGCGGTTTGGTAAGGTAACACATACTGGTACTATTAGCATACCTTAAGACTGCCCTAGCTCAAAAGACACATTCTCAGGTTCCTTATTTTTTGGCTGAATTTGCTTTTCACTATTGTCAGTGTTAGTAATATCCACCTGTGATGATGATGATGATGATGATGATAAACATATGACAAATTTTTCTGTAGCGACCAGGAAACTGTTTGAATTTGAAAGTATAAATAGAAGTAATACACAATATTGTGTTTCACCTTGCCATACATTTCCAGTAATCATGTAGCATTTGAGAACTGCCCGGCAAGGAACTTTGGCTCCATGCATCCTGTCAGCAGAGGGGTCTCCTTTGTATTAGCTATTAAAGTGGTAACATCCCTTCAGTCTACAATATAAGCTCCTGCATCATTCAAAGCCATTGTCTCAACAAACAAAATGATAACAATCCAGATTACTCGAAAACAATTTCAACGAACTCTTAAACCACACCACCTATTATATTAAAAAAAAAAAAAAAAAAAAAATTAACTACTGGGATAGCCTGTAACAATCAGCTTCCTTGTATCTTGGATTTTTTATTACTGCTCCTAGGACCTAGGAACCTGCTACACCGTATGTGCCATTTGGCTTCTCCCACCCAACACCAGTCCCTCTGAACTGCGGAGATGGGAACTTGCACTCCAACACATCCTTTCATCCCGCCATCCCCCTGGACTGAACCTACGTTAAACAACCTCACTCCCATTCACTCTTCAGTCTTCTCCTCTTTCCCTTTCCTCTTTAGCCATTCACGCATCTTTTCATCCTACATAGTGGTGTTTATCTTTATACTATATACCTCTTTACTTCTGTATGCATCCTCTTTGGTTTGAAGCTGGCACAGTACTTACAGTAGAATATCTTTGGCTTCCCTCTTGACAACCATGCCTCCATCCTTGCTACCCTCCCTGTTTACCTTTCCCTGTTGCTTCATAACCTGGGTTGTGAGTAACTGAATCCACTTTCCCTTCTTCCCTTTTTTCCCCTCTCTCCTCCCTGATGAAGGAACAAAGTTCCGAAAGCTAGGAATGTAAATTTTCAGTTCTGTTTTATGTGTATCTATCGGCTGTACTGAGCTGAGGTAAGTACTGGCCAGCCCCTCTATCTCTTTGTTAGTATTTTGATATCTTCCCAGCATTGATATTGATAAGAGGCAAAAATCATCAAAATTCTCAATTCCTGAGATACATGTAATTAAGTACAGAACCCTTTTGCACGAGTCCTACTTGCACTTGTCTGGATTTTTTCCTCTAGTGTTCCAGGTACTGATATGACTATTCTTCTCAAATTGTGATGGATTATTTATGACAAATTTCATTAGCGAATATAACTATTGTGATGGTGCAGTTAAAACGCTTAAGAGGTACCTCCAGAAAACACCTCATATTATTCTTACTGTTCACTTTTGCTCAATCAATACTTTCTAAGTGATGAATTACCCCAAAAGATTATCCTATAAGACATTTTTGAGTGAAAATATGCAAAATATGTCACAAGGTTGATTCATTTGTTTCCAAGACTAGTAATTCTATGAAGAGCAGGCATCCACATCAACAGCAAAACCACCTTTTGAGAATTATTTTAGTCAGACAATAAATCATAGGCTATCGGTATAATGTGTGTTCTGTCAGACACATCTGACTGTTTAAATCAAATACATCTTCTAACTAAATTACAATATTTTAATGCCACACTAAATTGTATTACGTGGTTCAACTCTATCATAAATAAAGGGTGTCAGTTTGGAGAGTCCTGGATTAAGTTATTATCCTTCATTCAAATCAGAACTAATTAGGGCCATTACTTCTGTTTGCATATATTAGTGTCCTTTCTTCACTAACGTTATCAGGTAATAAGTTTATTTTGCTTACAGATGACAAAAACATTGTCATAAATACTAATTCGAATTTAATGTTAGAAAAAGGTGGTACTGAAATTATCAGTGAATATAAGTAAATGGTTTCTAGCCAATTCAGTGCCAAACTTTGGGAAACATTACTATATGCAGTTCAGAATGTGCTAGACACAGCCATGTGATATATGCACAAAATATGACAACAAACAGACTGACAGTGTTAAATTCTTTGGATTAAAACTTAATGCTTAAATTCAGTTGAAGGAGCAGACAGCTGCTGAACACCTATACACAGCAATTTGCTCAATGTGAAAACTGACAGACATGGGTGATAGAAGTAATGGATAAGGCGAACTCTAGACTGCGGTTTATTGGTAGAATCCTGAAGCGATGCAGTCCTTTAACAAAGGAAATAGCTTACAATACATTAGTTTGTCCAGTCTTAGAGTACTGTTCGTCTGTATGGGAACCTTACCAGTTGGGTCTGATTCAAGAGATTGAAAAAAAAAAAAAAAAAAGAGAGAGAGAGAGAGAGAGAGAGAGAGGCAAGATTCGTGACTGGTGCATTTAGCCAGCACGAGAATGTTACAAATCTCATAGAAAGTTTGAAGTGGGACACACTTGTTGACAGACGGCACGCTAAACGGAAGGGGCTGCTCACAAATTCCAAAATCCGATCTTCACCTAGGATGTAGAACATATATTATTACCAGCACAATTTTCATATCGCGCAATGATCACCATTCAAACATAAGGGAAATTAGAGCTCGTACTGAGGCGTTCAGACAGTCGTTTTTTCCCTCGTGTGATCCATGAGTGGAACAGAGGGGGGAAATATGACTTTGGCACAAACTGTGCCCTCCACCACACACCACTTGGTGGCTAGCGGAGTATACATATAGATGTAAATGTAGATGTACATGAGGTCACACCATATATTCTGGAGTAACTCAAGCCAAGATAAGGTCTTCCAGGTCCAAAACTTTGTAATATGAATCGTTTGTGGCGTAAATTCAAGAACTTGTAGTACCCATATATCTTTCAAAACACTAATTAAATTCACAATATCTATTCTAGTACCGTGGCCTTTGGCTGCACACCTGTCTTAGCTGTTCCATACATTCCTAACTCACTATCTGCTGAGGTAGTGAGTTTATTCCATTGCATGTTTACTTCTGTCCAAAGCTGTCAATCCTTTCATGCGATGTGATACTGGTATACTAAGGTCGCTGGCTATCACCACAGAACATCAGCTCAGTCCCTAGTGAGACTTCTACCAACCTAGCCTCACTCTCAGTCTTCACCTGCTCCTCACAGTGCCAACATCGTCTTCAGTTCCACACTGCGACAGGCACAGCACATGGTGATGCTTATCATGAAGTTCGAGACACATATTGCCCGTGCTGTCGCTAAGCCTGCTACATAGGCGGGTATGCAAATTGGTGATTTGCATCATGTCTTCCACCACATACAATTAATTCTGCTTCTCGCAATGAAAATTATTGGTGTTGTGTTGGCAATATCTGGTAAGAGACCACACAGTGTCATTATATCTACCACGTCGCGCCTTTATCTAGTGCCACCACATTGGTGAGTGGCTCTTTTCAGCATTTGTAAATTTTGAGACTATTTCACTTTTGCTAGTAGTGTAGTCATTGAATAACTGTGTAAGGAAACTGTTCTTTTTGCAGTGCCCACACACCTTGTTCTACGGACAATACCTTGTGCAACTTAAGAAACATGGAATTTACCACCAGCTGAACCAATGCCTCACTGCACTCAGCTACTGCTCCAGTGCCACAAGACATCATCATTGAGCTGATTTTACATCTCATGGAATTTGAATGCTTCAACAGCAGCCCAGCCCCCACCATCAGACTCCATAACAATTCCTCACTGATTCTTGCTTCTGGCAACACCCCCTCTGCCATCCCTCCTGATCTTAACGCGCTGATGCTCGATGCCCGATCCCCGCATGCTACCGCCACTCTGTCTGGCTGAACCACAGATCATATGTCATCCTTCAATCCGTGGAACCCACGCCTGTGGTATTCCTTGGTGGATGCCATCTTTGCCAATTGCAGTATCACCCAGGATGCCACCAAGTATGGTGGTCAGTCAGCTCGAGCCGACATATGTGATGGAGGTCTACATCATCATCTCATCGCCCCCAGCTACCAACCGCTACAAAACATTCCGGTGCCGCCTCGTGGACAACTCATGTCATCTGACATGCAGCAAATCAGTTGGGATCGGCAACCCTTGCTATTCCTGTGCCTCCTCTGAAGCGTGCTGGAGCTACATATGGTCTCTGACAGTTTCCTATACAACATCCGCCAGCCTCAGCCCCGCGCTGCACAATCTGCTGACCATCAGTCTGCCAGCCATTGTGCCAGGAGATACTCCTTTCTGCTCAACACGCCACTGATGATATCACCAGTAGCTCCCTCCCTGCCAGCCCAGAGCACAAAGCCCAGCAGCTGGGAGTATATGGCACAATCAACTTCCTCAGCGTCGACATGGCAATGCTGTAGGCAACTGTGGCCCTACTCTATTCTGACCGCCACCCTCCATGCACCACCAGCCGCTGGCACTGTAACAGATAATGACACCGCAGCACTAGCCATCCTGCCAACACCTCTCGCGACATGGCCGGCCTTTTCTGGTACCACAAGTGTTTTGACCCCGACGCTGCGAACTGCATGGACCCCTGCTCTTGGCACACTGATGCCAACAGTTGCAGGGATTAGGTGTGCCCAGTTGTCACTCCATCTCCCACTGCCTGTTTAGGGGCGAAGGTCACTCCACTGCACCACTCCCCGTCAACACCCGCTCAGAAGTGTGTACCTTCCTGTGGCAGATCATATGTGACCCCAGCACCACCCCAGCCATCCTCCTGACAACAGGGAATAATGTGACTATTACCACTTACGGAGTACATCATCGTGTCCTCAACCTCGGCCTGCAACAGGACCTGCCCTGGGCCTTCACTGCTGCCTACATCACTGACCCCATTATCGGAGCAGACTACATTGGGCACTATCACCTGCTTCCCAACATTACTAGCTGGCACCTCACTGACAGCAATACTGGGAGAAAAATGAAATTCACCACGTTTTGCTGCACTGTATCAACACCACCTCCGGACCATCATCTTCTGATGTCTACGGTCCCCACCACTGCACAAATTCGAGATCACCAAAGCTGAATTTGACAAAGTGCTTCATCCTTCGAAAAATCTCAGGGTATCTGCTCTTCACCTTGCCTAGGAGAATGATGGCTGCTGGCACTCGTGTGGTGATTACTGAAAACTAAGCACTTGTACCATCCCTGATAGTCATAAATTAATTATTTTCCACATCTAAGATACTGAAAAATTCTAAAATGGCAGCAAAAAATATATCGCCAGTGCAAGAAGTGAAATGTTTACTTTGTTAGTGGAGTTAATACATGAAAAACACTGTAGGACTCAGTTAATGTTATGTCACAATACTGAAAAAAGAAAAGGACTTCAGCAACATAAAAAAAGTGAGAGTTAAATTTCCACATACACACTCATTTGCCCAATTAGTCCCTAAAATTCTGAAGTACGTGCCTCAGTGCTAAACTTCCATGTCTAATAACAACTGACATTTTAGAATGTAGGCCTAATAATTTGATGCTGTAAAACTATCCTGCAGAAAAATAAGTGTTAGCTAAGCAGGTAAATATAAACAGACTGAACGTAACTAATTAGACCTATGTTGAAGTAAGTTACCGCAGACCCTCAAAGTACAAAGTGGAATCCAACATTTTCGGGACTAGTGCTACCATCTGGAAAGTAGGAGCAGCAGATCTTTGCACCAATAGGTGGCGAGAGCTGCATATCTGATGAGATAGTGTACAGAGTGGCATTCAGCTAGGAGGACGTGTTGTGTGTCCACAGTTATTTCTGTGACACTCTGTTTGGAGTGCGGCACTATTATGATGGATCCGCGAACAGAACAGCACGTGTGTATCAAATTCTGTGTGAATCTCAGGATGATTCAACCTTCTTGTCACGGCTTATCACCGGCGACGAGAGCTGGATTTACAGTTATGATCCAGAGACAAATAAACAATTGTCCCAGTGGAAGAGCCCGGGCTCTCCGAGACCCAAAAAAGCGAGACAGGTGAAGCACAGAGTGAAGAGCACGATCATCGTTTTCTTTGATACCAAGAGAAATGTGCACAAAAAATTCATCCCACCCAACAATACAGTGAATTCCGCGTACTACTGCGAAGTTTTGCGAAGGCTCTGTGAAAAAGGGCGGCGGCGGCCTGAAATTTGGCGTCGAGCGAACTGGCTGCTGCATCACAACAACACGCCCTGACACACGCTATTGCTCACCGGGACCTTTTTGGCAAAAAACAACATGGCGGTTGTACCCCACCCACCTTGCGACTTCGGACTATTCCCAAAACTGAAACTCAAGTTGAAAGGCTGTCGGTTCGACACTCTAGAAAGGATTCAAGAAGCACTGCTAGCAGTGATAAACACCCTCAAAGAGCAGGACTTACAGAAAACATCTGATTAGTGGCAGAAGCACTGGGACCGGTGTGCATGTGCAGATGGGAACTACTTTGAGGGTGATGGTGACCATTAGTCCAAAGGTAAGGTTTTCAACAGATGGTAGCACCAGTCCTGAAAATTCTGGATAGCACCTCGTATATATTTCCACATTTAAATTGTGCTCAAGCACCATTTTATGAGGGACAAACATAAGACGGCATGATATTATGGTCCAGCAACTAAGGTGTACAGCAGGCAGAGAACCGAGGCATCCAGTGTCACTCTAGGAAGGCAGAACTACCACAGAAATTTCAAGTCAGTTAATGCACGATCTGCAGTTTGCAAGGCTCGAGATACAGATGCCGACATCTGTCTGTAACATATCTTTATACCATGACACCCATGCAGTCTGTGGTTTTCTCGACAAGTATGGAGATGTGGCTGCTTTAGGTAAGGCATGTATTCTGTAAACTATTTAGCAGCCAGCCAATATCTATCTGCATCTTATGATTTTAATGTTTAACAAACTTATTGTGCTCTGCTACTTATTTTAGTGTGTGTTATCAGTGACATTTCCCACATTTTTAAATGTTTATCCATTTCTTTCCCATATTATATATGTAAATGTAATATAAATATGCTCTTAAAGCTTACATAACCAGGTGTGGTTTGTCATTTTCAAATACCATTCAACTTTGATACAGTGTCCCAACTCAGAGTACCTACTTATCCAAACAGTAACACTTAAGTGCCAAAACCAATGCTAAAACACAAACCCACATATGTACATGGATTGCTGTTGGAGGCAGTGTGTTGACATTATCCTGTTGTAAACACACACAGCACATTTATGCTATTTCTCATGTTGGCTATCAACAGGGACCCCCAGTCCCTCCCTCCCCCAACACTGGAGGCATCATTGCGGGCAGCGGCAGCAGCATTGGAACTAATGTAAGGATGATTCACATTTCAGATGCTACCCCAGATCATATGTGTGTGATCCAAACCGAATATTATCCAGGAATAATTGCATGTACAGATCCACCTGAAGTATTACCCCAGACAGTGTGCAGGCAGATCTGCCCCAAAACAATATCTCGGAATGTATCAAATGTTAGATCCAACCCGATTAATATTCTCAGATGTAGTGCTGATGGATCCACCTTTCAGATGATACCTCAGATCATATGTGGGTGGATCCATACAAAACATAAGCCACAAATTATTGTGCAATAGATCCACCCCAAGCATTACCCCAGACTTTGTGCAGGTGGATTCATCATGAATAATATCCCTGGATGTACCGGATGCAGCCCGACCAATATCACGTAATGCACCACATGCTGGATTCACCATTAGCAATATCCAACACCTAACACCCACAGATCCACCTTTCCGATGCAACACCAAACCAATCCCAGGATGCTGCGGCCACTGCCTCCAACGATGTCTCCAGCATCGGTGGAGCGAGGAAGTGAGGGCCTCTGCTGGAAGCCATCACATGAAACAGCGTAACTGCATTGTGTGTGCTTACAGCAGAATAACATCAACACACTATCTCCAACAGCATCCATGTACATGTGTAGGTGTGTGTTATAGCATTGGTTCTGGCACTTAGTGTTTCCATTTGGATGAGTAAATAGATACAATGGCTAGGTTGGGACTCTGTATCAAAGTTGGATGGTATTAAAAAATTAGCAAACCACTCCTTGTGCATTAAAAGCATATTTATACCTGTACATTTACAAAAGGCATATGGATAAATACTGGAAAATATGGGAAATGCCTCTGACAACACACACTAAAATAAGTGGCAGAGCACAATAAGTTTGTTAAACATTAATAACATAAGATGCAGATAGATGCTCACTGGCTGCTAGATAGTATACATAATAATACGTGATTTACACAGAATACATACCTTACCTAAAACAGCCCCATCCCCATACTCGTCAAGAAAACTGCACACTGCATGGGTTTCATGGTATAAAAGTATGTTAAAGATAGATGCCTGCACCTATATCTCAAGCCTTACAACTGCACATAACGTAATAATTAACTTGAAATTTCTGTGGTGGTTCTGCCACCCTGGAGTGACACCAGATGCCTTGCTCCTCTGTCTGCTTTAGACCTAGTTTCCTGCACCATTGGTTACAACATATTGTACCCACACTCCAGAATATAATGTGCTGCCTCCCCCCCCCCCCCCCCGCCCCCCCCCCCCGATTGCCCAAACAGAATGCCACGGTTCCACTTCCAGCCATCTATGTTTGGAAAACTATCCTGAACAGGCAGATAATCCACTGTGTACACCCCCATTCCATGGTGATCTTCACTAATGTCAACTTAATACTTGTCCAAGAAGAATCAAATTATTGCCACAGCTCTTTGTAGATGACTGTCACCTTAGATGAGGTATGTTTTCTACGTAAGTGATGTATATATATTTTATCTAGCAGCCAGCATCTGTATGTGTCTTACAGTTTTAAAGTTTCAGTGCTGAAGGCTGTCTGGGACAGCTACCACAGAAAAATGCAGGTTGTCAGCTATGGTGTGAGGATATACATTAGACTGGTTGCTTCGACAAAGTACCTTCAGGTACTCCACAAAGAGATAACTTTTTTAACACAACTTTGTATTTATTTATTAACTTCCCATTTTCCACAATCTCTCTTGCACGCTTCAGGTAAGTATTTAACATATATTGCTTGTGCTCCTCTTTAAGAACAGAAGTAATTTTGGAGACATCATCAATACAACAATCAAAGTGCCAGCATTCTACTGCTACTTGCATCCAGTGTCCTTTGCAAGCCTCTCTGTATGTGGTAAAATCCAAATCGTCTAATATGTAAACTGATGTGCACACAGGGTCCAGAAAGTTAACCGACTCCCTGTTGTTCATGTCTCCAGCAGAAACAGCACAGCTTTCACTGCTAACTGGGAGACCCATTTATATGTAGGAGGTAGACCTGTGCAAACTGGAAATATGTCCAAATTCCTTTCCAGAGTCAATGCTTCAATACAGCTCAGCTGAAATCATGTCAGGACCAGTGTGGCCTAAATTCAGCATACAGGAGGCTAGATTAGTATCAGCTGATGGTGGCCTCTTGCTACTAAGCAGTGACTGGATGCACAAATTGAAGCAAGGTACTTTTACACTGGTCATGGCGATGAAACAGTGTGTTTTCATTGTGGTGGCAGTTTGAAGCACTGGCATAAAAAAGATGATCCATGGACAGCACATGCTTTTTGGTACTATTCTACCTCAGAAAACTACACCATAATCTAAATTAATGGAGCCAGCCTGCTTAGGTGGTTCTGTAACTGTTTCCTAGGTGGAGCATATGTTTGCTTGTAGGCAACATCTTGCATATACAGTGGCACCTAGGGTCATATTATACAACAACACAGTAGTGTTGACTGTTTAATATGGGTGATCTCCAATTGTAGAGTAAAGCTTTTATAGTATATGTGTCAAATCACAAGCCCAGGAGTAAGTTGAGTTATAGGTAACCACCTAATCAATTTTATAAAGTGTCCAGACATGCAACTATGCTAAACTTTTATATCTTCCTTGGCTAAAGAACATGGTATTACCTGGCTGGAGACCACTACACAATGGATCATGTGTTTGTTCCTCATGTAAGACTGTTCAGGTACATACAAAATTACATCTTTCTTTCCAACTACTGTATTATGAAATATAATTATGTCACTTCATCAATTATAGGTAATGCCTCACCACTACTGCTGCTATAATCACATTATTTCATCTGTGTTTTCCTTGTATTATGACATCGATACCTTCGTCTCTGCAAACCGGCAATGTCGTACTGTCACACTGCAATGTGAAGGTATGGTACCTCATGATATTTAGGGCCATTTTCTTTAGGCTTTGCTTATTGGAGGCATAAAACTGAAAAATGTGGTTGAGGACTCGATATTAAGCATATATTTCAGCTGAGGTAGCATTATTGGTTGATAGAATCTCTAACGTCATTTCCAATTGTGATCCACTAATATTTTAGAACTTGACAACTTGCACATCTATAAGGGGGCATTCAAAAAGAAACAAGCCAGGGGCATAATTACAGAAACCAATACCTGCATGTTAGAAGTATTGACCCTGGCTGTTGAGACACTTGTCCCACTGTGACACAAGGCAGTGTATGGCTGTCTCATAAAATTCCCAGGGCTGCGATGTTAACCAGTTCCGCACGTACAGCTGGATGTCATCGTGCAAGGTGAATCGTTTGCCCCTCAGAGCCCATTTAAGGGGACAAAAAATGGTGTAATCATGGGGAAAGAGGCACGGACTGTATGGAAGGGGGGCCGAGAACCTCCCATTTGAATTTCCACAGGAGTGCCGCGACTGTGTTGGCTGTCTGAGGCTTTGCATTGTCGTGGAGCAGAATGACACCCTGGGTGAGACTGCCTGGTCATTTTGATTTGATCGCTTGGCAAAAGTTGTTCAAGGTTTGTGAGTAATGCTGGGCATTCACTGTTGTCCCATGCTGCAGGAAGTGAACCAGAAGGGGGTCATCTTGGTCAAAGAAGAACGTCAGCATAACCTTTCCTGCACTCATGTGGAGGCTTTGGCTTTTTTTTGTGGTGGTGACTCTGGATGCTTCCACTGGAGACTTCGTCATTTCGATTCTGGTTCAAAGAGATGACACCATGACTCATCTCCAGCCACCACTCATGCCAGACATGCATTCCCTTCCCGAGCATAGCGCTGCAGATGAGTAAGACAGTGGACCGGTCGACATGCTTCCTGGTGTGGTTGAAGACTGTGGGGCACCCATTGGGCACACACCTTGCGCATGTGCAGTCGTTCCCTGCTGATGGTGTGAACACTTCAGACGCTCAATCCGAATACAGCAGCTACAGCTTTGACTGTCACTTGGAGGGCCCGGGTAATGAGTGCATCCACCAGCTGGACAATGTCATCGGTAACGCAGTGTGGTGCTCATTGGCTAATGACACCCGTCCTTGCCTGACGTGCCTGAGCCACACCTTGACCTTTGCAAGGAACATGCAGTGTTCGCTGTACACTTATGAAATTCATCGAGAACTGTCCATTCCTCCTACACCTTCCACTGTCAGAAAACAAACAACACCTCTTTGCTCTTCTTTTGACGTCTCCATGTCACTGTTTGCAATGCGACTGGCAGCGTTGGACGATTGATGCGTGCTACTGCTAGCTCTGCATAGTCATGTGATGTACACATGTGCCCTCTAGCGATGGGCTGTAAACTTCCACACACTGGTCGGAACCACACCTCATTACACACACCACGATATTAACCTCCTGTCACAGGTTTGTGCATACCAGACTCCGGCTCATTCCTTTTTGAATGCCCCTTACATATCTACAAATCTGCACATTATAGAGAATAACATTACTTTAAAACATGTTGCAGCACTTGTTTAGCTTTTATAGCCATGGAGGATGGTCAAATAATATGTAGCATTAGACATATTACAATGGCTCTTCCTGCCTGAAAGGTGCATGAAATCTAATTTTCATATCAATTTGTTTATATTATGATAAACACATATTTTAATGAGTTATACAAAAAATTTGCATGTGGCACTATTTAATTTGTGCTTGCAAAGTGTGAAAAGTCTTGCAATACATGATAAGCAGTTTTTCTGATATATCGACTGACATTGTTTTAAATGTCACATCTCCCATTGTTAACATCTTTCGTAGTCTGCTTACAAGCAGTGTATATTCTTCTGTAATCTAAGTCATATTTGGTAATAAAAACATCTTATTCCTTCATTCCTTCCCCATAAGACAGTTGTGTTGTGTGTGTGTTTGTGGTGATGTAGTTGGTTACAGGCTTTTATTTCTGCAAGCCATAGTTTCTTGAAATGCAACTGCACGGATTGAATATACACTTTACATATTTACGTACCACTGCAACATGATGATCCCACTTTTCATGCTGCTGACTTAATAATAATAATAATAATAATAATAATAATAATAATAATAATAATAATAATAATATTTAAAATATTGTGAGCAATACTATACAAAAAATACAGTCTATGAAACTTTTAGGGAATCTTATGATTGTAAACTGCTGTTATTTTGCATAGCCTTCAGTAGGCCTGTGTCATTTATAATAATAGCAATAATTGGCAATGAATGTCATCATTTTAAATACTGCTTCTAGCAAATAACATGATGCATTACCTTTGTCCCTTCTAAAATGTTGCCCGAGAACAACTTAAATGTAGGTATATACACTTTAAGAATGTTTGCTTATTTACATCAACAGTAGGCCTTATTAGTTACATTCAATCTGTCTTTTTGCCTGTTTAGGGTGGTATTTCTTAGCTAACATGTATTTTTCTGTAGTCAAATTATTTGGCCTACTTCTAAAATGCCAACTGTTAATCTACATGGAAATTTAGCGTTGGGGTACATACTTTAGAACTGTGGGCATTAATTTCACGAATGTGTCTATATGTGGACACTAACACAAACTATCTTTGACATTGTAGACCTTTCTGCAATATTGCGACAGCACACTAATTAATTTTGAGTCCTCCACTAGCAATGTAAACATCTCATTTTTCGTACTGCCAACATTTTTTAGAGACACTTTAGAATTTTTAGAACATCTTAAACATGAAAAATAATTAATTTATGACTGTTACATTTTTAACATTTTTAACCCCCCCCCCCCCCATGAACCATGGACCTTGCCGTTGGTGGGGAGGCTTGCGTGCCTCAGCGATACAGATAGCCGTACCGTAGGTGCAACCACAACGGAGGGGTATCTGTTGAGAGGCCAGACAAACATGTGGTTCCTGAAGAGGGGCAGCAGCCTTTTCAGTAGTTGCAAGGGCAACAGTCTGGATGATTGACTGATCTGGCCTTGTAACAATAACCAAAACGGCCTTGCTGTGCTGGTACTGCGAACGGCTGAAAGCAAGGGGAAACTACAGCCGTAATTTTTCCCGAGGGCATGCAGCTTTACTGTATGATTACATGATGATGGCGTCCTCTTGGGTAAAATATTCCGGAGGTAAAATAGTCCCCCATTCGGATCTCCGGGCGGGGACTACTCAAGAGGATGTCGTTATCAGGAGAAAGAAAACTGGCGTTCTACGGATCGGAGCGTGGAATGTCCGATCCCTTAATCGGGCAGGTAGGTTAGAAAATTTAAAAAGGGAAATGGATAGGTTGAAGTTAGATATAGTGGGAATTAGTGAAGTTCGGTGGCAGGAGGAACAAAACTTCTGGTCAGGTGACTACAGGGTTATAAACACAAAATCAAATAGGGGTAATGCAGGAGTAGGTTTAATAATGAATAGGAAAATAGGAATGCAGGTAAGCTACTACAAACAGCATAGTGAACGCATTATTGTGGCCAAGATAGATACAAAGCCCACGCCTACTACAGTAGTACAAGTTTATATGCCAACTAGCTCTGCAGATGACGAAGAAATTGAAGAAATGTATGATGAAATAAAAGAAATTATTCAGATTGTGAAGGGAGACGAAAATTTAATAGTCATGGGTGACTGGAATTCGAGTGTAGGAAAAGGGAGAGAAGGAAACATAGTAGGTGAATATGGATTGGGGGACAGAAATGAAAAAGGAAGCCGCCTGGTCGAATTTTGCACAGAGCACAACATAATCATAAATAACACTTGGTTTAAGAATCATGAAAGAAGGTTGTATACATGGAAGAACCCTGGAGATACTAAAAGGTATCAGATAGATTATATAATGGTAAGACAGAGATTTAGGAAGACATTTCCAGGGGCAGATGTGGACTCTGACCACAATCTATTGGTTATGACCTGTAGATTAAAACTGAAGAAACTGCAAAAAGGTGGGAATTTAAGGAGATGGGACCTGGATAAACTAAAAGAACCAGAGGTTGTACAGAGATTCAGGGAGAGCATAAGGGAACAATTGACAGGAATGGGGGAAATAAATGCAGTAGAAGAAGAATGGGTAGCTTTGAGGGATGAAGTAGTGAAGGCAGCAGAGGATCAAGTAGGTAAAAAGACGAGGGCTAGTAGAAATCCTTGGGTAACAGAAGGAATATTGAATTTAATTGATGAAAGGAGAAAATATAAAAATGCAGTAAGTGAAACAGGCAAAAAGGAATACAAACGTCTCAAAAATGAGATCGACAGGAAGTGCAAAATGGCTAAGCAGGGATGGCTAGAGGACAAATGTAAGGATGTAGAGGCCTATCTCACTAGTGGTAAGATAGATACCGCCTACAGGAAAATTAAAGAGACCTTTGGAGATAAGAGAACGACTTGTATGAATATCAAGAGCTCAGATGGAAACCCAGTTTTAAGCAAAGAAGGGAAAGCAGAAAGGTGGAAGGAGTATATAGAGGGTCTATACAAGGGCGATGTACTTGAGGACAATATTATGGAAATGGAAGAGGATGTAGATGAAGATGAAATGGGAGATATGATACTGCGTGAAGAGTTTGACAGAGCACTGAAAGACCTGAGTCGAAACAAGGCCCCCGGAGTAGACAATATTCCACTGGAACTACTGACTGTCGTGGGAGAGCCAGTCCTGACAAAACTCTACCATCTGGTGAGCAAGATGTATGAAACAGGCGAAATACCCTCAGACTTCAAGAAGAATATAATAATTCCAATCCCAAAGAAAGCAGGTGTTGACAGATGTGAAAATTACCGAACTATCAGCTTAATAAGTCACAGCTGCAAAATACTAACACGAATTCTTTACAGACGAATGGAAAAACTAGTAGAAGCCAACCTCGGGGAAGATCAGTTTGGATTCCGTAGAAACACTGGAACATGTGAGGCAATACTGACCTTAAGACTTATCTTAGAAGAAAGATTAAGGAAAGGCAAACCTACGTTTCTAGCATTTGTAGACTTAGAGAAAGCTTTTGACAATGTTGACTGGAATACTCTCTTTCAAATTCTAAAGGTGGCAAGGGTAAAATACAGGGAGCGAAAGGCTATTTACAATTTGTACAGAAACCAGATGGCAGTTATAAGAGTCGAGGGACATGAAAGGGAATCAGTGGTTGGGAAGGGAGTAAGACAGGGTTGTAGCCTCTCCCCGATGTTGTTCAATCTGTATATTGAGCAAGCAGTAAAGGAAACAAAAGAAAAATTCGGAGTAGGTATTAAAATTCATGGAGAAGAAATAAAAACTTTGAGGTTCGCCGATGACATTGTAATTCTGTCAGAGACAGCAAAGGACTTGGAAGAGCAGTTGAATGGAATGGACAGTGTCTTGAAAGGAGGATATAAGATGAACATCAACAAAAGCAAAACAAGGATAATGGAATGTAGTCTAAGTCGGGTGATGCTGAGGGAATTAGATTAGGAAATGAGGCACTTAAAGTAGTAAAGGAGTTTTGCTATTTGGGGAGCAAAATAACTGATGATGGTCGAAGTAGAGAGGATATAAAATGTAGGCTGGCAATGGCAAGGAAAGCGTTTCTGAAGAAGAGAAATTTGTTAACATCCAGTATAGATTTAAGTGTCAGGAAGTCATTTCTGAAAGTATTTGTATGGAGTGTAGCCATGTATGGAAGTGAAACATGGACGATAAGTAGTTTGGACAAGAAGAGAATAGAAGCTTTTGAAATGTGGTGCTACAGAAGAATGCTGAAGATTAGATGGGTAGATCACATAACTAATGAGGAAGTATTGAATAGGATTGGGGAGAAGAGGAGTTTGTGGCACAACTTGACCAGAAGAAGGGATCGGTTGGTAGGACATGTTCTGAGGCATCAAGGGATCACCAATTTAGTATTGGAGGGCAGCGTGGAGGGTAAAAATCGTAGAGGGAGACCAAGAGATGAATACACTAAGCAGATTCAGAAGGATGTAGGTTGCAGTAGGTACTGGGAGATGAAAAAGCTTGCACAGGATAGAGTAGCATGGAGAGCTGCATCAAACCAGGACTGAAGATCACAACAACAACAACATTTTTAACCTAATTTGTTATTCATCACGGAGTATACGTGGACAAGGAAAAAAAATTCCCGGATTTCCCAGTTAAAAATACGCTTTCTCCCGGGTGACAGTATATTTTCCCTTATAAATCCTTTGAAGTTTGAATGGTTATGGTTTTATACACGGGCGTACAATTTCCCGGCACTTTAGAAAACAAAACTCATGGAAAAAGACACGTTTTGGAAATATCTTTGATGTGCAGCAACATGTACATTGCGTATTTTCGTATTACGAAAGTATACATTAGAATTACACCAAACACTGCATGTTACTTTCCGAATCATTGAAATCGAGATTTCGATGCGCTTTTGTAAGCCGTTCATAGCTCATGTCACGTGATCTCACCAGCCGATGACAGCGGATATTCAGAGCATGGGACATGTGATGTAGTCAGCCAACAGCAACATCACTGTTAAGCAGCACGAACACACAAACAGGGAAAGTTAATAGTTTACATTAATATACATAGTGTTGCTACAAGAAAAGCAAAGCTTTCACATATAATATTGATCTCAAGCCGCAAGAGAAGCTAAGTTTTTGCATATACTGTTGATCTTTTTTGCACGTGTTACACTTTAAGATATATCACACAAATGTAACAGTAAAATTTTTAATAATGACATAAATGTCTGATCTTCAGGGTTCGAAATTCTTCTAAATGGCTCATCATCAAAGAGTTGATTTTTAAATGAGAGTCAAACGCTCTGTGATTTAATAAATTCATGGTACATTCTTGCACATTGTTCAACTCACGTAAAAGGATAATTACTTTGAAAGTAATGCTTTTCAAACCACTATTCGCAATATTTCCCGCGACCTGTTAGAAATAGGTTTGTTTCAGCAGTTGCCGGAGAGTGCAGATAACAGGCAACACCGCGCTTGGGTAGCTATCATAACATAGGAAGCCCGTATGCACATACGTGTCAAACATTGAAAGATCATATATTATGTCATAAAAGGAATAAGACATCAGAGGATAGTGCAAGAGCAGCGGAATTTCGTGAACCATATTAAAATGTGCATATTTAAAGTGCATACTTAAAGGGCACATTCGTATGTCCAGATTCCCAACGAAGTTGACCTCGACCCAATATTAAGCTTTTCAGTGTCGTTTTCGGGATGTAATTTTTCTTGGAGCACCAGTATTGTATTATATCATGTTTGGTTCTTTATTATGGCGTAATGCCATATGTGCTAGAAAATGAAAACGTGCACTTGACATGCGGCGAACAGTTGAAACTAGCTAGTACTGTGGAATTAAGCATTTCGTTTCAAATACATTGACTGCCTCTGTGGAAAAGGTTAACAAAAGTCAAATTTCATTAGCAAACAGACAAAAATAACTTCATTGTTCCACAAAGTGATTAATGCTTGACTGTCAGAAAGGTGGAAATAAAATAAAATCTGAAACTAATGACATTTCAGCCTTCCGTAATTATGTGAATGTGTTTTAATTCACTTGATAGCTTCCGGCCACAGATCTCTGTTTTGTTTTCATTTGACGTGAGAGTAAACTAAGAGGAAACAGTAAAATCACTAAATGTAAACATGGGTCACATGGAGACTACCCACTATAACTCAGACTGCTCTGCGCATCAGCCCTGGATCTACTTAAACATTTGCGAACCGGATCAATAGTAAAAAAAATCGAAATTTCAAAATATGTTCATCTTGTAGCACACATCTTCCTCAAAATCTGAAACATAAAACATATGTATTCGAAGAAATCTAAGACATATTATTTGGTCTTAAGTATGCCAAAGCACAGTGCCACACCTCTTCATAAAGCATTTTTCTACCGCACGTCCAAACTATATTCAGGACAGTGGAAATTTAATGTCCTGTGGTGCCTCTCCTGTTCCCAATCAATTTTTCAAATTGCTCTGAGCACTATGGGACTTAACTGCTGAGGTCATCAGTCCCCTAGGACTTAGAACTACTTAAACCAAACTAACCTAAGGACGTCACACACATCCATGCCCGAGGCAGGATTCGAACCTGTGACCGTAGCGGTTGCGCCGGTTCCAGATTGTAGCGCCTAGAACTGCTCGGCCACCCCGGCCGGCTGCTCCCAGTCGGCCGGTTTGACAGCCTGCCCCTCTTAAAGAAATCTCGCAATTAATAGCAGATGGGATTATTTGTAATCAAGAGAACAAGAACTCTTCAGAAAATCTGAACTCTTTATTGCCTATTGGTTAATAACTTGCTGTTTTGTGTGACATAAAATTAAATATAGGATGTATAAAACCAATACTGACAAGAAATTACACATTTCTTCAAACCTTGCCTCCTAGCATTTTTCTCTCTCTAATCTTGCTAAAGCTTTACATGGCGTACTTTGCTTTCTGCAAAAGAATCTATTACCTCATCAAAGTTCGTCAAACGTTTTCCTGCATGAAAAATCGAAATGTCGTTGTCTAATACTGAAGAAGCTGTTAATACAAATAATACCCAAGACTGGTGTGGTTTCTCAATCTGATTACATCTATTTTGTCACTGTCTGCTAGATAAAAGAAAATAGGCCTTTCTAATATGGCAGATATTTTGTAACACACCAAATAAACTAGACTGTTTTGGCACAAATGGCCATTTTTATAACACGAGAGAATATAATCCATGAAGTACCAATATCAAATGCCAATTAGGCCTACTACAAGCAAAAAGCTTTATGTTAGGAAATAGTTTCACATTTCATTCATATGCACCAGCTTCTCAAGCATGAGATCGAAAAGTAGTATTACGAAATTTTTATATAAATTTGAAATCATCTTATTCTTCCAAAATTTGTGTGTTGTCCCCGTTTCTTCTCCTTCCTCATTCTAACAAACTATCTTGTCATCACCAATTCTGTAGCTATTGCTGCCACTGCCAAAATTTGTTTGGCGATGAACTTCACTAACCCTGTCAGAATCACAGGTTTAGTTATCCCGCAATTATTTTCCGGTGAAGCGTTATTACGTGTTCGAACAACACATTTTCCGCGTTACTTGCTAAACGGGGACTGTACACCTGGCCCTTACTAGTGTAGCGATCTGGCCAAAAATTTTCTGTCAAAATTTCATTTTCTTGGATACACCAAGAAGATAATATGTAATCTGTCTCACCTGTTATCCTTGTCAGTCGTTTATTTCGATTCTGGTAGTTTGAAGCTATGGATTTCGCTAGAAATTATGACAATGCTGATCATTTGCAAACCCAATAAACCCCATAATCAGACAGCGATTGGCATTCATCTGTTTGGCTTTACTCTCTCAGCTCGTATAGACCCGTCCCCTTTCGTCTGCGGAAAGTTTATTTCTAGATGCGACGAGGATTCTCCTGACAGAGACATGCATGAATTCAAAAGTCAACTTTAAATGTGTTCATAAATGTTCCAAAAACCAACAGGGAAGCGTTTCAAAATCATATGAGTAATCGATAGATGAACGTGCGCTGGATGCTAGGCACTTTGTGAAACAAGTTTTTTCCTCAAGATTATGATTTTGGTGCCCCCTTTTCCTGGTAGCATCTAGCTGCTTGCTGCGATTGCTTGCACAGCCAAGAAGCACATTCCTCTAGCCAGAAATGGGAGAATCTACTACTCAAATGTGACTCAACTGCGCATGCGCATGAGCATGAGCCCGCGCGTAACTGCTAAAAACAAATCGAATGTAAACAGTTGCGACTTCATGCTCATTGGAGGCAATTTGTTGTTACAAAGCACTGCACAGTCTTCCTAAAGCCTTTGACATATTTTCAGTTGGCAGACGATTGCATGAGCACTGTGTGTTGTTGTTGTACATGGCACATTGCCTTTGCAATTTAAGTTATTTTCGTTTTTTTCTCTCATTTATGTTTTATTGTTGTAGTATTATTCTGCAGTAGCGGGATACAGTAATATCCTTTGTTAGAGTATCGGTTCTTACCAGTCAAAATTACAAAAATTTAACTCAAAACTAAAACAATGAAAACTTCCCGGAATTCTAAAAATATCCCGGGTTTCCCCTGGTTTTCTCCCGGATGAAAAAATTCCCGGGTTTTTCCCGGGTCGTATACACCCTGTTCATGTTTCATAAGCAAGTGTTGGTTTTTAACTGTTTATAGGCAAATATGCTCTGTACTCGATCCAACACTCAGTGGGGAATGATGTACACCTTCAAATGAAAGTTACCAATGTGATGTTGAGCCAGTCCTTAAATGAATTTTTGGTAGTCAGTAATGCAAACGTAACTGACAAATTTTTCAACAATTCAGATAGTTTGGCTGCCAAGCAGGGGTGCTCGAAGTGTGGAGGCCTCTTCGTTCCCTCCCCATACATGCCCTTGGCATGTGGGCAGGTGTGCTGCTTCTGCTGTCATGATTCCTGGTATGGCCTTGTAGATAAGGTAGTGCTGATGCTGTTGTCAGTGAAATATGAAATGCATGCGAACTGCAGTTGAGTCTCGTTCCCACGACTGCACAGCAAGGATGCTTGGGGTGTGGAGGTGCTTCATGCAAACTTTGAAGGAATGCAGGGGGGGGGGGGGGGGGTTCTTACCTCCTTGACCTTGGCATATGGCAGGATGTCACGATTTCCATAATAGCCCTGGATATAGGAAGTGCCGATGCCGACACCGAAAGAATATATGTGCGATTGTCTCACCTGTAACATGTTATCAGAAAGAAAGTGCTGACAGCTGTTGAGTCACAAATTCCTGGCCAGAATGGCCCCTGCAATCCTACTCATGCCTCTGTCACTGCCTTCCCAGATGTCAGGCATCATTTCACACATGTTGATATCATCAGCCCTCTGCCAGTTGCCACTACCCCCTCACCATGGAAAAATTTTCACACACTAGCCTGAGCCAACACCAATACCTGAAGTTACCACTGTCTTCACCTCCACACAGATTGCCCATTTCGGCTGCCCATGCCTCATTACTACAGACTGTCGATGCCAATTTACATCTGCCTTTTTTCGCACACTTACAGACATGTGTGGGACTGACCTGCCCCTGACATCAAGCTACCATTCAGCTACCAACAACATGGTGGAATGGTTCCACCATACCTTTCACACTGCCCTCGCCTGTAACAACAAGTGCAATGCTGCCCTGCCTCTAGTATTCCTCGGCCTTCACACCAACCACGAGGCCAACACTACAACATCTGCCACCAACTTTGTTTACAGCCAAACATTGGTTATGCCGGGCAACTTCCTGGATCCCGCCAACCTGCCTCCGGATGATGTCAGCTCCGAATTCACCACTGGCTTGCAGAACTGCATGGCTTGCTTATAGCCCACTCTTCCCCAGAGCCATGGCAAACACACAGCATTCATTGTCAGTGGTCTTGTATCGTGCACCTACATAATGCTGAGCATCAATGCTCACTAGCCCCTGCTTTGTCTGCATTATTCCAGCCACCACTGGGTGCTGAAACAGGACTCTAAGGCGTTTACCTTGCATCTCCACACCACCCCTACTAACATTTCAATTGATAGGTTGAATCCCGCCTATATGCTGTCCCAACAGTCAGGTATGCACCCGACGCTGCGCTGGAGCCTCCACCACTTCCACAACAGCATTATTTCATGCATTCCCAGTGCCGCACCCCTGAGATTCTAAGGCCCATACTCGTGCTGGAGACATTGGAGATTCACACTCACAGAGCCATATGCATGTGCTTTCAGCTGTCAAACGTGGCCACTAGGCTATCAACACCTCCATGCAGCCACTCAAAAATGATGCCCGTGCTCCACAGGCCCATGCCAGCAACCACACTCAGTGCCCACCCACCCTGCACATGCAGCACTGGGCACGGGCTCAGGCCAACTGAGCCCTGCACCCCCAACCCCACGCGCCACTAGCTTATTCATCTCTCTCACCTGCCATGCTGCCAGTACTGTGCCACTGCTCGCTGTCACACAGCACACCTGTATTATCATCATCTGGCTGCCCCACTCACCTAACACCCAGCATCCTGGCATCCGGCACCCACCTCTGTTGGATGACCAGCAACCACATCATTGTTGCCACCACTCACATTTTCATTCCTGGTACTACATGCCACTGCAATGGTAACAGCCTTCACTGTCACCACCTCGCTCACCACCCGAGCTCTGCACTTCATTGGAGGGGGGAGCAGGGAGATTGTGTGGCGACCTTTTGCTGCACAGCTGACTTAATGTAACAGGCTATGGCCATATGCTAAGGCAGTGAGTTTCTTCCATCATGTGTTTACTTCTGTACCAAGCTGTCAACACTGCCTTGAAACCAGATACCTGCATACTATGGTCAGTGGCTACCAGTGCAGGACAATAGCTCAGTCCCTAGTGAGGCTTCTGCTTACCTAACCTTACTCCCAGTCTTCTCCTGCTCCTTGTCTCGTCAACATCGTCTTATCCTCTACACCCACACTACAATGGATATGCTATGTGATGATGCTTGAGACACACTCATGCCACACTGTCCCTGTGCCTGCTACACCGATGGGTGTATAAATCTGTTTTTCATGTCACATCTTCCACCAGATATGATTAATTCCACATTTTGCATAAAAAAATTATTGATGTCATGCTGGCGATACCAATGGACGAGGTCGTGACTTCAGTCAGCATCTTTATTTCTACCACACCTTACTTTTATGTAGTGCCACCACATCAGCAAGTGACTTTCTTCAGCATCTGTCAATTTTGATACTTTTGTGTTTTGTAGTAATGTATCCCAAGCTGTGATATTGTCACGAATAAAACAGTGATCCGAATATAGAATAAATTTCCTTTACTTTACGTCTATGGTCACAAGCTTTTTGTCAACAGATTACCGGTTTTCGTCTATAATGACCATTTTCAGGCCTGTTTTATAAAAATAATGTCCCAATCTACTGCAGACATAGCGGCATCATCAAATGTTAAATGTAGCAGAAGTGTTTTCAAGTGGAAATTAAAGAGTTTCTCCTTAAGAATTCCTTCCGTACCACAGAGGACTTCTTGAATATAGATAATTCAGTCACTTTCAAAGAGAGAGGGGAAAAAAAACTGAATTGCCAGTATGCATCCATATAATAACTTTATCATTATAATTATTATTATTATTTAGTCGCATACAAGTGTTCTATGCTTGTTCTATTGACACATTCCACATCATAATGTTTATCATGAATTTCATCGATGGAACAATTAATTAACTATACCTAACCCTACGACCCCTTGAAATTCTGAAGTGGTTTATACTTTAATAGGCTGTACACTTTTGTTGTTGTTATACAAGGGAGGGGTTGGGTTGTTTTGGGGAAGGAGACCAGACAGCGAGGTCATCGGTCTCAACGGATTAGGGAAGGACGGGGAAGGAAGCCGGCCGTGCCCTTTGAAAGGAACCATCCCGGCATTTGCCTGGAGCGATTTAGGGAAATCACGGAAAACCTAAATCAGGATGGCCGGACGCGGGATTGAACCGTCGTCCTCCCGAATGAGAGTCCAGTGTCTAACCACTGCGCCACCTCGCTCGGTATACAGGGGATCTTTTGTGTATATAGAAGAACAAAATTAATATAAAATGTGCAAGAATATGCTAATACTCCATTCCAGAGGACCAATTATGGGATGAGAAAAGTGAGTTATTACTTCTATTACTTACAATGTTACTAAAATAAAATGTTGTTTAACTTGAATATGCACTACTAGCATATAATAAAGTCTAAATCAATCAATGGAAAATCCATGATGGAATAAAAACAGTATGAAAAGGATAATTTTTGAAATAGAGATGATAATAATAATAATGATGGCGTGTGACAAGGGCCTCCCGTCAGGTAGACCGCTTGCCTGGTGCAAGTCTTTCAATTTGACACCAGTTTGGTGACTTGCGTGTCGATGGGGATGGAATGATGATGATCAGGACAACACAACAGCCAGTACCTGAGCGGAGAAAATCTCCAACCCAGCCGGGAATCGAACCTGGGCCCTTAGGATTGACAGTCTGTCGCGCTGACCACTCAGCTACCAGGGGGCGGAGAGATAAACAGAAGGTAGATTCTGCCAAATTTACAAGTGTCGATCCAAAAGTAATGTACAGTCCATGTGTCTTGGCTATGGTACACTCAAGGGAAATGGAAGTTTATAGGCCGGAATGTTGGTCAGTTACAACATAACATATACATAATTTTTGCTTCATTTTATTCCAGTTAAGCCACACTTGCACCTCACTGTAACAATCTATTACACCAACATCAGTTATTGAGTTCCATTACTATTATGAAGATTTCGCAGTGAACTGAGGTAATGTGTTTCAAGGTGTTCAAAAGATTCAGCGAGGTAATAGCAGATTCAACAAGGTAATAGCTACATCCAGTACCAGCACTTTGAGGTAGACCACAAACCATTACAGCTGGTTAAATGAATCAGTTACTGACGAATTTGTCTGAAATGATAGAGGCAGCATAATGAGAAAACTGACTGAGCACACAGGTATGGGCCAAGTATCTGTGTTAAGACTAATTCGGCAATTAAGATACACACAACACTGTTCTTATTGGGTTTCATGGCTCTCAACAAGGGAGAGTTAGCAAATTACATGTGTAATGATCTTCTCAATAGTTTCTTAGGAATTTTCCTCAATGCTTCCATGGAATCATCATGTGTGATGAAATCCGCTTGTTTGATTTCGGTCCTAATGGAATGCATTGCATGAATCAGAAACACTGAAGATACCTGTATCATAGAAGCAATATGTTGCCAAGTTACATAGTGATTTGATGGTGGCATTCTTTTGTGATGATGATGGAATAAATGTAGAACGTAGTTTATTCGTTTCATAATGTACAGTTACAAATCAAAGATTTTTTTGTACTGGAGACATGGCAAATTACTTCAAAAAAATAAGGTTATAATAATTAACATATTTAAGCAGGCATTTCCGAATTTTGAGACATGAACAATTTAACAAGAACAAGAACTTATGGCCATTTTGCAATAGAATTTATACAATATATTAACATTTTATCATACAATACATAAACTTTATTGTTTCTTTTCTTTTCAAATTACCAAAATGTCCTGCATGAATTCTTCAATTGAATAACAACATTTTTCCGCTAGTGTATTAAGTAACAATCTGTTTAGTGGGTCAAACTCCACATTTAACAATTTGTGTTATTTAATTTATCGTAAATTTTTAATTCTGTGGACAATGGTGTTTGAGCGTAAAGTTTTAAATTATGAGAGGAAACTTTGAAATTGTGTCTTTGATGAGTACAGTAATTGTGGTTGAAATGAAAATTGTCAAGTGAGTTTCGATTTTTATATATGAAAATAAAAACTTCGTAGATGTACAGACAAGTAATGGTTAGTATTTTTAATTGTTTAAAGAATGGGTGACATGATGTTCTTTTTTGGACTAAACAAATGTTTGTTATGATTCTGTTTTGAAGTGTAAATAATCTCGGACTGTTTGTAGAGTTTCTCCAGAAAATTATTCCATATTGAATTATAGTTTCAAAGTAGCTGTGGTAGACTATCTTCCTGGTGTCCATAAGGGTGGAACCAGATAAGACATTCACCGTATAAGCTAGGCTATTTAGTTAGTTTGCTGCGAAGTCTACATGTGCCTTCCAATTTAAATTTTTGTCAACATTTAGACCTAGAAATTTTATGTAACTTGCTGCAGTCATTTCCTGATCACTGTGCACTATTTTTATGGTAGATGCTGATGCTGTTTTAGCACTGAACTAAACTAATTGTGTTTTTGCGACATTGAGTTTTAATCCATTTTGCAGAAGCCATAATCCTCGGTTTCCCATTACATTTTCCACAGTATCATGAATTTGTTCTAAACTGTCATTTTCAGTTAAAACCGAGGTGTCATTTATGAATAAAACAGAGTGAACATCAAAGCTTAAGTGTCATACATTCCTTGAAACTTCAACAATCATTACCAATGAACTTTGTTGTTTGTACTCAGCTACGCTGCAGCCTACCTTATGAATAAAGAACTCAGAGTTACATGCAAGGGTCATTAAAGCTGCATCAAAATAATGTCAGAGCATATGGCAGTTAAAAAGACAGGTTCAGACTGAAAGTTGTGTAGCAACCTCACAAACTCATGACTTAGTGCCACTAAATTTCTACCTGTTTGACAGGCTGAATGCTCATGTATAGGGGAAACAGTTTAATGGTAACAATAAGTTGAAAACATGTATAAAAATCTCATTAATGATGAACCTCTCTACAGTTTTATTAATGTGTATTCATTTCATGGAATCACTGATGGCTGTAGTGCAGTCGACCTAATGGCTAAAATAATGAGTGAGATTTCCAAAATATCTTTGCTTCCACTAACAAAAACACTGTTCTCTTGTGGTTATCAATATTGAGATACCTTCTGGCTAAACTTTAAAATCAAACAAAAACAACTACGTCCAAGGCTACAGCATATTGACAGTCACATAACTGAACTGTCAATTTGCTGCCACCTGTAAATAAACTTTCTTTTTCCTCTCTTTCTATATTATTAATATTTTTTGTTCTGTAAATGTTTATAAATAATTTATTTCTAAATCTGCATTGTTGTTCTAGTCCCAAATTGTTTATTAATTATATATAATTCTGACACAAATTATTTAATAAATTACCCTGCAACTTATTCAAAAGTGATCTTCTATTTCAAACTCAGTGTAGATAACATACACAAGGCATCAATTAATATTTTTAATGAGCAAAGTAATCTCACCTTGTGTAATAAAACTCCATTGCCAGGTCATTCCAATGCTTGTCATCAGGAGGCACAACAGATTTCACCGCACACGGACCTGTGCCGCCCCAAGAATCACACGAGAACACCACTCCATACTGCCCCCTTCCAATCTCTTTTCCAAGCTGCGGCATTCCTAAAATATACATTAACGCAATTACAAATACAGCTTTCCAAAAGTGGAATAGTTTTGAAAATACTAAAAATAACAAGAGTTACATATTAATGGCTCTAAACTACTGTTATTAACACTTACAATTAGCTCCAACTATCATTTCTGTACATGATATCCAAATATTGCTTTAGAAAGATAAACACAAGTTAGTTTGTGCATTAATGCAATCTACAAATTCAACTTTGAAGGAAGTACTAGGGACTGATCACTAAAGAAAAACTTTATGAGGTTACCATACTATAACATATTAAAGCCTTGTTATAAACAGCTTAATAATCTTATCACTTGGAAATACACATTACTTTTACACACACAGTGCACTCAAGTAGTTGACAGCTAAAATAGAGGGCAGATTTTCCAGTAAGTCTACAATTACACATGTCAGAAAATAAGTTGCAAACTAATATCATATAAATATTCTAATGGAACATCTTGGTTTAAACGTTAATGCATGGAGTAAATATGACAACTCACCATATAGTTGAGGCATTGAGTGGTCAATAACCACGTATGGAAGACTGAAAATGCTGGACAATGTCCTCCTTTAGAAAACACACACACACACACACACACACACACACACACACACACACACACACACTGCACAGCTACACTGCCTTGACGATTACAGTGTCCCAGCACTTTGGCTCAGTTGAGGTTAGGGTTTGTATCGGATGTAGTGGGTGAGGGGAGAAAGGAGGTGGAAGAAGATTTGCAGGGAAAAGCAGCTGATGGCTGGGAGGGAGGGCAGCAAGTTAAAAGAACAGGGCTCTCTGGGTAAGCTCACGGCTACAGGCAGTGGGAGTTGCAAGTGGTCCACAACAATGTGGAGGAGTGAATCTGGAGAGGGAGACAGAACATACAAAGAGGGAGACTACAGGAAAGGGAAGTGTGAGTGTAGAATAAGGATGTTGTCAGTATGGAGACAAGGGGTACAGGTGAGTATGAAACAGGGGCTAATAGCTTGACAGGCTTGGAGTATTGCAAAATTTAAAGATATATTGTACAGGCAATTCCTAACTGCGTAATTCATTGAAACTGGTATCGCAGAGGAGAGGGGAGCAGATAACATTGGTTGTGAAGCAGCCACTGAAGTCAGTGTGTTGTGCTCAGCAGCTTGTTCACCACTGGGTAGTTAACTCTGTTCTTGCTGATAGTTTGGCTGTAGCTATTCATTTGAGTGAACACCTGCTTGGTGGTCTTGTCCACATAATACGCTGAGCTAAGCTATACAAATGCTGCAGTAGAGCTAGCACATGACGTGATTGCTTTCACACATGAGATTGCCTCCGATAGGATAGGATATTTGATAAAGTTTTATTTTGTCTTTCTCAGCTGCATGAAAATACAATGTATTGCTGCAATACTTACTGATTTCAGGCTAACTTGCCAATTCTCACCACACATTTCACTCCCAAACTTAACTAGTTATCCAAAATGGAGCCAAAAGGCACAAATAGCTTTGTACAAGAATGTCAAACTGTGAGGAACAAATACTCTCATCGATAAGACAGCCTATGTGTCTACTGTTATACCTGAATGATAGAACTAAACTCAAGGCAATTTCACCAAATTTTCCACAATACTATACAGTTGTGCACACACCCTCCTGAAGCAACATGTCTCCAATTAGCAACGATAAGATATGGCTGTGACAGTAATGGAATAGGGTGCAGAGGTCTTGCTCCTGGGTCTATGACAAAGTTATGACCCATCTGACAAGGTGGCTTAAGGATGGACCCATTTATTTTATAGATAGGCTGGGGAGGACAGTCGGTAGGACGTTCTCATTTCTGTGCATGATAACAGGGAGCTGAAACCCTGCCAAAGCATGTGGCTAAGTTGTTCCAATCCAGTTTACATTAGGTAATAACAGGTGTACTCCTCTGCAACTGGTTCATAAGGACAGTTGGAGAACAAGGAAAATGTTGGATTTAGCACAGGAATTCTGTGTGCGGACTAGGTTTGGATGGTAATGTTTGTCTGTGAAGGTCTTAGCAAAAAGTTCAGCATACTGTGCAATGGATTGCTTGTCACTTCAGCTACATCATCCACTGTTATGTGAGCGCACCAGACAAAGTATTAGTCACCCTATTAAAAAGCAAACCTATTGCTTTGGAGCACTGTAGACAGTGTATAATTGGTACCAGATGGTATTGTGACCTTCCATCACTGATACATATCATAGTAGTGAAGTGAGGTGCATATGTCAGTCAGTTGCATGAAATTTGCACAAGAAAATGAGTCAACATGGATATTTGGCATAATGACAGTAGGGAGCTATCGTGTTTGGATGCACACTTGCTCGATTCATTGGTGTATCATCGCAGACTATCCAGCATTTAGACAAGAAATGGCGCACCATCCAAAACCATAGAGCATAAGAACAGTGGTCGCAAAAATATCCTAATCAACAGGGACCAGACATGCCTTGTCAATAACAGTCAGTTTAAAACCCAACCGGAATTGCTGTTATATGGGAATTAAAGTTCATCTTGAAGCGTTTTCAAGCAAATACTATGAAAGGACCTGCATGCAATTTGCAGTCAGGTACCTTGCGAGAGGCCAGAGGACACTGCTCACAGCAGTGCACAAAGCTGAACATCTTATTTATTTTATTTACACATCAAGTTCCATACGACCAAATTCAGGAGCAAATCACCAAAGTCATGGAACGTGTCAGTACATGAAATTACAACGTAAAAGTAATAACAGATAAAAATAAATGTTCATGAACCTGAAAAAAGTCAGTCCATAAGTTTAAGTAAACATTTTCAGCAATACAATAAGAATCAGCTTAATTTTTCAAGGAACTCCTCGACAGAATAAGAGTGACCCATGAGGACACTCTTCAGTTTTGATTTGAAAGTGCGTGGATTACTGCTAAGATTTTTGAATTTGAGTGGCAGCTTACTGAAAATGGATGCAGCAGTATACTGCACACCTTTTTGCACAAGAATTAAGGAAATCCGATCCAAATGCAGGTTTGATTTCTGGCAAATATTAACCGAGTGAAAGCTGCTTATTCTTTGGAATAAACTAATATTGGTAACAAGAAACGACAATAAAGAATATACATATTGAGAGGTCAATGTCAAAATACCCAGACTCTTGAACAGAGGTCGACAAGAGGTTCGTGAACTCACACCACTTATTGCCCGAACCACCTGTTTCTGAGCCAAAAATATCCTTGTAAAATGGGAAGAGTTACCCCAAAATATAATACCATATGACATAAGAAAATGAAAATAAGTTAAGTAGAGTAATTTTCGTGTCAAAGTATCACTCACCTATGATACCATTCAAATAGTAAAAATGGCAGTATTAAGTCTTTGAACAAGATCCTGAACGTGGGCTTTCCACGACAGCTTACTATCCATCTGAACACCTTGAAATTTGAACTGTTCAGTTTCACTAATCATATCCTCGTTCTGTGAAATTAAAACGTCAGGTTTTGTTGAATTGTGGGTTAGAAACAGTAAAAACTGAGTCTTACTGTGATTTAACATTAGTTTATTTTCTACAAGCCATGAACTGAGGTCATGTACTGCACCATTTGAAACCAAGTCAATGTTGCACAGAACATCCTTTACTACCAAGCTAGTGTCATCAGCAAACAGAAATATTTTAGATTTATCCGTAATAATAGAGGGCATTTCAGTTATATAAATAAGGAACAGGAGCGTCCCCAACACTGATCCCTCGGGCACCCCCCACTTGACAGTACCCCACGCAGATCCCACATCACAGCCGTTATCAACATTGTGAATAATGACCTTTTGCTGCCTGTTGCTAAAGTAAGAGGTGAGCTACTCCCCGTATTCCGTAATGGTTCAACTTCTGGAGCAGTATTGTGTGTTCAACACAACCAAATGCCTTAGTTAAATCAAAAACTACACCACGTGTTCAAAATTTTTTTGTTTAGCCCATCCAGTACCTCACAGTGAAAAGAGAATATAGCATTTTCAGTTGTTAAACAACTTCAAAAGCAGAACTGTACATCTGATAGCAAATTGTATGATATAAAATGATCAATTATCCTTACTTACACGGCCTTTTCAATAACTTTTGCAAACACTGATGGCATAGAAATAGGTCTAAAATTATCTACATTATCCCTTTCTCCCTTTTTATAAAGCGGCTTTACTACTGAGTACTTTAATCGCTTAGGAAACTGACCATTCCTAAAGGAAAAATTACAAATATGGCTATATACAGGGCTAACATGTGCAGCACAGTACTTTAATATTCTACTAGACACTCCATCATAACCATGAGAGTCCTTAGTCTTCAGTGATTTAATTATTGACTCACTCTCCCTCTTGTCTGTATCACAGAGGAGTATTTCAGACGTCAATCTCGGAAAGGCATTTGCTAAGAAATTTATATAATTTCCTGTAGAAGCTAAATTTTTATTTAATTCACCAGCAATGCTCAGAAAATGGTTGTTAAATACTGTACATATATCCGATTTATCAGTAACAGAAATATTATTACTGCGAACTGACTTTATATCATCAACCTTGTGCTGCTGACCAGACACTTCCTTCACAACTGACCATAAGGTTTTAATTTTATCCTGTGAATTAGCTATTCTATTTGCATACCACATACTCTTTGCTTTCCTAATAATATTTTTAAGCACCTTACAATACTGTTTGTAATGGGCTACTGTAGCTTGATTGTGACTACTGCTAACATTTTGATATAATTCCTGCTTTATCTACATGATATCCTTATCCCACTAGTCAGCCACCCAGGCTGCCCATTACTGCTAGTACCCCATTTAGAATGCTCTAATGGAAAACAACTCTCAAAGAGCATGAGAAATTTGTTATGGAAAGCATTGTTTTATCATCTATATTATCGGTACTATAAACATCCCACCACTCTTGTTCCTTGACAAGTTTTAAAAAACTCTCTATTGCTGTTGGATTAACTTTCCCACATAGTTTGTAATTAAATATGACATTAGTTTGAGTACAAAACCCATTTAGTGTTAAAAGTGGGGCATCATGGTCTGAAAGGCCATTCACGCTTTTACTAACAGAATGCCCATCTAGTAGTGAAGAATGAATAAAAATATTGTCTATGACTGTGCTACTGTTCCCCTGCACCCTAGCTGGAAAAAACGCAGTTTGCATCAGATCATATGAATTTAGGAGATCTACCAACATCCTTTTTCTTGCACAATCATATACAAAATTAATATTCAGCTCACCACATATAACTACTTTCTGGTACTTCCTACAAAGTGAATCAAGAACCCTCTCTAGCTTGAGCAGAAATACTCTGATGTCGGAGTTAGGGGACCTATAAACAACAACAAGTAAAAGTTTAGTTTCACCAAATTCAACTAACACTGCACACCTTTCAAATATCTGTTCAGTGCAGTGTTGTGATATGTCTATGGACTGAAATGGAATACTATTATTTACGTACAGAGCCACTCCCCCACCCTGCAAGGAACTCCTTGAGAAACAGCCAGCTAATCTGTAGCCTGGTAAAGAAAGACTCTGAATTATCAAATTATTTAAGTGGTACTCTGATATACCAATAATTTCAGAGTCAACATCTATTAGCAGTTCACTGACTATCTCTAATACCTCTTATATTTTGATGAAATATGCTATTTCCTTCTCTACTTGGAAACATTACATCCTCTGAAGGTGAGCCCTTAGAGGGACTTCCTTTGAGCAGTTATCTATCAGCTGACTTCAATCTAAAAAAGGTGCAGCTCTAACACCAACTACTACAGGAATTTTTCCACGAGTGACACACCCACACCACCACCACCACCACCACCACCCACTACACTGTCATCTATAAGCTTAGCCAGCCTCCCCTTCCCATACCTATTGAGGTGCAAACCATGCCTAGTAAAACCCAATCTACTGATAGACCCAACTGGCATCACTGAGATGTGATCCATGCACTCTGCCATCAGTGTCCTCCCCAGCCCCACATTAACGCGCCTAACAGCCGCATTACTGTGAGGCCGATCATGACGCTGAAACAGTTGCACGAAATGCACATTAGTTCCACCAGTTTGAGTAGGTATCTTAACCAAGTCACCATCGACATCATATTCCCCATCCCTATCGAGACTGTTCCCTGCACCATCCACTATCACTACCTGATCCTCCTCCATAAAATTCTTACATAACTCCCCTATGCTTTCAGTCACCTGAGCCAACCCTGCACTAGGCTTCACAATACTGGTGACCTGGTACTCACTCCCCAACACTTCCTGCAACTGCTGGCCCACACCTCTACCGTGGGAACTACCTAGCAGCAGAACCTTCCTTCTGCTAGACTTTGCAACTAACCTAGGCCTCCCAATTGCTGAGGACTGCTATAAGTTCCCTACATCTACAGCTGCACGAGGCTCCTCTCCACTCACCTCTGACAGTTGGCCATATCTATTGCATGTATGCAAAGTATAACTGTCTGAATACCTCCTCTTCCTAGCTGCCTTCTTGCCAACTGCCAGTTCCCATTCCCCACCACCCTTCACCCTCCTCAACCTATCTAGTTCCTCCTTTGCACATTGTAACTGCACCTGAAGGGCACAGATCTTACGCTCCTGCTCCTCTATCAACTTGTTTCTACCACAGAGTCTGCATTCCCAGGAGAGGATCTCACTAAAATGAACACTGGCTTCCCCACTGCATTCCCCCCAATGAAAATACTTTGAACAAATCCCACACCATAATCCACTACTCACAAACCTACGACAGAGCCCGCACTTCTCACTCATGGTAAAATTTTACAGTTACCGAAAAAAAACAATACGTCTACGTTACCAAAGGTCAGTTACACCAGTAGAACTATTGAAGAACTAACAATAATGGTCTCAAAATTCTCTGCCTACTAAGAAAGCAACTACTTGTATTAATACTACTACAACACAGCCAATACCAATACCAACAAAACTTCACAAAATTATTAGCTAAAACCAAAAAAATTCAAATGGTCACTTTAACACTTAGCGAAGTTAAAACACTGAATGAAAATATTACTGAAATATTTCACCAGAAGCAATAATAAATGTCAGTTGAAAACTAAAGCATGAAATTTACTGAACGACTTCAATGAACTGAAAACTCTAAAAAAACACAGCGAGCGAACAATTACAAAAGTTTATTAAGCCTTTATTTCACCACAAACAACACGCAACACCACTGAACTCTATTAAATTTAGTAACTGTATTACAGAGTACAAATAAGTTTGTCAGTACTTAGCTTATAACCGCTACAGCTGCAGTGCACGCCGTAAAATGTAAACACACTACACCAATCAACACAAACTGGACAGTAGCTAACTGGAGACGTGTAGAATGGTATGACAACTTGCAATTTTGCCTATTTTTAAATTACACAAATTGCCCTGTGCACCAACAGCTCAATGATGCATTTAAACCACAGTGTGTGGAGAATGTAGTTCAGAACAGGAGTGGTTCTGTGACATTTTGAATGTTTTTTCCATACCATTATTTGGACCCACTCATTCAGGATATCTGGAATTTGAACCAGGATATTTTTTTAACATTCTCAGTGGCAAATTGTTGCTTTTTATTCAATGTCTCCATGGTGAGTATGCTGTGGGCACCTCTGTATTCTAAAATGACAAGTCGTTTTAAGATGTCAAACAAGTGAGAAATGCATATTGTTGATTTTATTATTAATCACAATTTGTTCAATATGAGCACAGGAGGCATTGGCAAGATGCTGTACAGCGTCAGATTTGCACCTCATAGCCAAAATTGGAAATAATTTTTTTCCAGCATAAATTGTTCTCACATCCACACATCAGTATACCTATCAAGGTCCACTGCCATATTATAATTACAGCCCACATTGGACCTCCGTGAGTAAGTGCACTTTAATCATAACCACCCAGTATTACGCTCATAAAGTTTGATATTAGGTAACTGGACGCTTATATGTAACTTCCACGCACATGCAATCAGTAATGTGTGAAATTGACATCACGATGGAGCGGAACGAACACTACAATGTTGGGAAATTCTAGTTATGAACTTGTTCTAGAACTTGCCAAGTTATTGTACTAGTTTCTGATATCATTAAGCATTGTTGCTTGCTTGGATGAATCAATGATAACGAACAATTGATAGTTGTCTGAATAAGATTATAAAGAACTGGCCATTGTTAAACAAGGTTCATGATAAAAACACGCCTGACAATAAGTGGAAGTAAAGCCTATGGTGTTATACCCAAGATTTTAGTTGCAGCATTTTCCACACCTCTTTGTGCTAAAGACAACCTTAAAGCGGAATAACGAATGTCACTTTTTTTTCTATTGTAATTATGTACATCATTGCTCCTATTGAATTGGAATGGATTATTTAAAACAAATTTCCTGAGTGAATAAATATGCTGTGGAGCAGTAGTCAAAATGCCTAACTCCCCAAACAGGTGTGTACAAGATTGTGAACATGTGAGTGAGCACAATATATTATTCTTCCAGCACATTTTTGAGCACAGGAGATTTTCTTTCTTAAAGATGAGTTACCCCAGAACATTACTCCATAAGATATTACTGAATAAGATATTACTGAATGAAAGTACACAAAATATGTCAACTTACTGATCTGTCTCTCTGATAAGAAGTGCAAATATGGTTGAACTAAGCTGTTTTACGAGTTCCAAAATGTGAATTTTTCAGTTTAAATTCTCATAAATATGGACATATAAGGATTTTGAAGTGTCCATCCTATTTATTATTTCCTCACCATGTGTTACACTTATCATTCATGTAGCACTCCTACATGTGAAGAACTGAACATATTGTCTCTTTAAAAATTGAGAGGGAGCATTTGCAGAAAACCAGTAAATGATAGTTTTAAGGACATTGTTTACCATTTTTATGTTACTATGTGTTTACTTGGATTGATTATAGTATTAGTGTCATTCACTGAAAGAACTAATTCTTCTTGTTGTACTATACAGGGTGGTCCACTGATCGTGAGCGGGTCAAATATCTCACGAAATAAGTGTCAAATGAAAAAACTACAAAGAACAAAACTTGGCTAGCTTGAAGGGGGAAACCAGATGGTGCTAGGGTTGACCTGCTAGATGGCGATGCCATAGGTCAAATGGATATCAACTGCATTTTTTTTAAAAATAGGAACCCCCATTTTTATTACATATTTGTGTAGTACGTAAAGAAATATGAATGTTTTAGCTGGACCACTTTTTTTGCTTTGTGATAGATGGCACTGTAATAGTCACAAACGTATGGCTCACATTTTTAGATGAACAGTTGGTAACAAGTAGGCTTTTTAAATTAAAATACAGAACATAGGTACATTTGAACATTTTATTTTAGTTGTTCCAATGTGATACATGAACCTTTGTGAACTTATCATTTCTGGGAACGCATGCTGTTACAGCGTGATTACCTGTAAATACCACATTAATGCAATAAATGCTCAAAATGATGTCCATCAACCTCAATGCATTTGGTAAGTAGTTTGCCTTCCATAATGTTCGCACATGCATTGACACTGCACTATTGCATGTTGTCAGACATTGTCGGTGGATCACAATAGCAAGTATCCTTCAACATTCCCCACAGACAGAAATCCGGGGACATCAGATCCGGTGAACGTGTGGGCCATGGTATGGTGCTTCACCGACCAATCCACCTGTCATGAAATATGCTATTCAATACCGCTTCAACCGCACACGAGCTATGTGCTGGATATCCATCATGTTGGAAGTACATTGCCATTCTGTCATGCAGTGAAACATCTTGTAGTAACATTGGTAGAACATTATGTAGGAAATCAGCATACATTGCATCATTTAGATTGCCATCGATAAAATGGGGGCCAATTTCCTTCCTCCCTTAATGCTGCACCATACATTAACCCACCAACGTCATTGATGTTGCATTGTCGCATCCATCGTGGATTTTCCGTTGCCCAATAGTGCATATTATGCCGGTTTACGTTACCGCTGTTGGTGAATGACGCTTCGTCGCTAAATAGAATGTGTGCAAAAAAATCTGTCATTGTCCCGTAATTTCTCTTGTGCCCAGTGGCAGAACCATACACGACATTCAAAGTCATCGCCATGCAATTCCTGGTGCATAGAAATATGGTATGGATGCAATCGATGTTGATGTAGCATTCTCAACACCGACGTTTTTGAGATTCCTGATTGTCGCACAATTTGTCTGCTACTGATGTGCGGATTAGCCGCAGGTCATGGTTGACGTTAAACATGTGGCTGAACACTTCCTGTTTCCTTAAACAACGTAACTATCCGGTGAACGTTCTGGACACTTGGATGATGTCGTCCAGGATACCGTGCAACATACATAGCACACACATTGAGCATTTTGATCACAATAGCCATACATCAACACAATATCAACCTTTTCCGCAATTGGTAAACGGTCCATTTTAACATGGGTAATGTATCATGAAGCAAATACCGTCCACACTGGCGGAATGTTACACGATACCAAGTACTTATACATTTGTGACTATTACAGTGCCATCTATCACAAAGTGAAAAAAGTGGTCCAACTAAAACATTCATATTTCTCTACGTACTACACGAATATGTAATAAAAAATGGGCGTTCATATTTAAAAAAACGCAGCCGATATCCGCTTGACCTATGGCAGTGCCATCTACCGGTCAACCATAACACCATCTGGTTTCTCCCTTCAAGCTAGACGAGTTTCGTTCTTTGTAGTTTATTTGTTTGATGCTTATTTCGTGAGATATTTGGCCCGGTCACTATCAATGGACCGCCCTGTATATTAGACAGAAGATTGTTAATTATATATATGAGGAATAATGTTGGACCTAAGATTGAGCCTTGGGGAACACTGAACATGATTTCCCCATAGTGAGAAGAACCTATACTGATTACATTGGTTGAATTACTACGTACAACTTATTTTTTCATTCTTATGGTTAGATATGAATTTGGTGAATGAATGTGGTAATGGCATTCTCAGTACAGCACCTCTTCTGAAATCCAAACTGTAAGGATACTGTTCCAGTATACATCACCTTCTCAAAAATTTTGAAATTCTTATAGAGGGATTTAATAATGGCACATTTCAACCTCTTTGGAAAAATGCCTTCAGTTAGTGATACATTACATATACCATTTAAGACAGGGTTTCTTGTACGGGAGCTAATCTTAAGCACTCTGATGAAAACACCAGAAAATCCAGATGAGCTTTGGAGAGAATTTCAGAAGGAGAAGTTTGTGATGCATTCATATAACTGAATTTTATGAAAATTACTTTTTGAACATACTGCTCTGATTTTTCTCTTGCATTGTTTGTTCCCATATTTTCTACTATATTTAAGAAATGATCACTGAAAACATTTGCGACCTTTGAATCCTCATTTATAGCTGTTCCATTTAATTCAATAGCAATGTCATCCTGGTCTTTGGCAGATTGTCCTATCTCTCATTTCACTGCATTTCACATAGCTGTAAGCATGTTCCTTGATTCTTTAATAACCCTTCTTAGTAATTCTGATTAGAATTTGTAGTCTGCAACTAATGCGGGATCTCACCTTGTTCCTGCAAAAAGATACATTTCACATCTCCTTTCACAAGATACTTTAATCTGTTGAATGAGCTATGGTTTTTTACATGGCTGTCTAAAGTCCTTTCTGATTAGCTCATGTGGAGAATAGTTTTTAAATAATGATATGAATTTAACATGGAATAGATTAAGTTTTGTGTCAGCATTTAGTCCATTATAAATTTCATCCTAGGTCTCTTGTAAACTACTTTTAAAAACATTTTTTCTGGAGTGATTAATTACTCTGCCTGATTTACACTTAGGAGAATGAATACTGTAAGGCAGTCTCTTATTTATCTAGACTAACTGTGCACAATTATCAGACAGAGTGTTTGTTACTGAGTATACAATTATTTTCTTGTTCTTAGCTTCATCAAAGAAAACATAATCAGTTAGGGCCCTACTATATTTATCCACTCATATTGGAAAGTTAACTACTGAGATTACATTGTAGGGTCCAAATAAGGTTGCCAGGTTATTTTTTCTATCATAACACTTTTAAAAAATCTACACTGAAATCATCACAGGCTATTAACTGCTTGTGTTCTCTGACAGATAGCATACTGAGGAATACAAATTCATCATGAACAGTTCAAAATTTCCTGCTGGGGATTTACATACAGTTAGAATTAAAACTGAACTACTTTTCACTATCAATTCACAAGCACACACCTCTGTGTGCTGATCACTACAAAATCCACTGTCTCAATATTTTGAAGTTTTGTTCTGCCTTAATATATGTAACAACTCCCTCTTTTCCCATATTAGTTCTCATGAGTAAGATGCTAGAGTGTAATCTTTTAAATTTAATTTCTCTAACCCCGTGGTTATACGGTGCTGAGAACGGCAAAGGATGCCTGTCTTTTCATAGCGCACTTAAGTTTCCAAACAGACAAGTAACTGTTCTACCTTATATGACTTAATCCTCTAATATTTTGATGAAATAAGCTAACTTCACTTTCCTGTGCATTCTTAAGCATTTTATGGGTTGTTCTGTTATTTCCACTTCTTTCAAAATAGGGTGCCTGAATCCTGATTCTCTGACATGGGTCTTGCTATGTGCAATGGTGGTCCCCCTTATATTATCTTCAAGAAGCTCAGCCAACCTACCTTTCCCTCTCCTATTCCTGTGTAGGCCACGTCTAGTACATCCCCACCTCCCAATTGTAGCAACAGACACTTGACTCACATGAGATTTCATTCAGTCATCAGCAGCCTACTCAACTCAGTGTACACATGGCTCACAGCAGTGTTAAGCCAGGGCTGGTCATGGTGCTGTAGGACCTCCACAAGCCCCAAATGTGTGTGTAGTTGCTACTCCTATTTCATACAGATCACTCCCAACATTGTCTTTAGTCAGGCTGTTTCATGTTCGCTTACTATGATAACCTGATCCTCTTTGTCAAAATCTTTACAAAGTTCCCTATGTCCTCTGACCCCCAGCTGAGGCTGGCACTTAGCTTCACAATACTTGTGACCTGGTACCATCCGGGAAAAAAAAAAAACACCTCTCACGGCTAACACCTACTGGCAGGACTTTTTTCTTGCTACTCTCTTTTGGAACTCTGGCCAGAAGTCTGCTGCACACTACTGTGACCTACAGCTTCCCTTCCTACTTCAGATAATGAGTCAAACCATTTTCTCAGTATGAGACTAAGAGCTTTTAGTGCTGCTGTGGAAGAATACCTACAGCCAATTATGTAATCCCAAAGCATGTCGTATGTTGAGAGAGAGAGACTACTCTGCTACTGCCTTTCATTGTACCCCAAAATCAAAAATACTCTTTCTGCAATTCTTTCTTCCCTTTCCAAAGTAGTATTCTGTCACCAGTCTAACCTATGAAATATACTGGTTCATCTTTAGGCCACTTCATACAGGTTTCATATCAATGTGGAAGACCTGACTGCAAGGACTGAATAGCTGTTTCACAACATATGCAATCTTCATCCACCCCTTCCACCCCTACAAGATTAGTTTCCCTCAAGTGGGAAGTGTCCTTCAAACTAATTATTGGTCCTGGTCTCATTTATCCTTGTCCTTCACTTTATGTACTTTTTATTGTTAAAGGTTTATGTTGCCTCCCAATATCAATGAAAGCAGATGCTGACAATTGATAGTTGCAAAATAGTGACAAGAGTTAAACTGTCCTACAAATGTTGAGTATTTCAGTGTTATGCTGAATGGAACGATGTGTCATTTTTCTGAGTCAAAGAACCCAAAAATGAAGCCTAAAACTTATTGATTTGTTCTCATTTTCTAGATAGTGACATTTATTGTATGTACCTAAGTGGTAAAGATGAGAAACTATCAAATATCTTCAGAGTATCACTTTCTGGCTTCCTCTGGAACTGTATTGCAGGAGAATACCTTTCTCCCATCAAAGAATAACCACTTAACATGGTAGCATTTCATTTTCAGTTGCATCTTTGAATCATATGTGAAATACTTATGTGAAAGCACTCACTGTGTTTATCACTTACATCACCATAATGTGGCAGGAATAAATCAAAGCCTGATAGCAAAAGAGGCCTTTTATTGTGACGTGTTACATTTCAGCTGTGTATATGAGTGCAGCAGAACATCTGAGGTTCTTTGACATTTTCTGCTTTGAAGTTTCGCAGAAAACCATTTGAAACATGTTTAAGGAATTCTCACATTTTCTTCTCCTTGTTCTTCCACATTAATTCTTACTGTGTCTTTTTCAAAATTTCTCTAATCTGTGTATCAGATTTCACTTTTTTGACACTGAGGCTGTCAAAATACTAATATAAGTGCGAGGATGCAGACCCACTTACATTTAAAGCTTTAGAAACATTATTTGCAAGTCCGTATTTGAGTGTTGAAAGCAACCACGGTATATTACCAATGGCTTGCAAAGCATCTCCTGGGTTTTTGCGTCAATATTTTGTTGCGCACAAGGTAGTCAGTGCCCAACATGCATTCCCTCATGTCAGTAAGGTTTAGGGTTTACCCACCAATACCTGGGAGGCTGAGTGAAGTGGCTGCCCACTGGGTAAGGGGGTGGCCACACCCATATGCCATATATGAAGGACAAGATGATACAAACAAACATAATGAAATAAAACAAGATGAAAGAAATAACATAATTATAGACACAAGGCTGTACAAACAAGCTGGTGAAATAGAATGAGAAAATGTGCAGATGTTGGACATAGAGGAAGTCTATATTGGAAATAAAAATTACAAAGCTCCCGAACTGGATGACATCACAGTTTAAATGATCAAGCCACAGGACATACCATAATTCAGTAGTTGTATAGAATAATTAAGATAGTATGGACCTATAAAAAGATCCCTGATCATTTGTCAAGGACAGTTATACCTATTTTTGAGGAGGATAGAAATCCTCTTTGTAAGAACTACAGAGGAATAGCATTAGTGTAGCATTGCACAAAAATTTATGAAAAGATAATTTTACAGAAAATAAGCAACAACATAGAACCACAATTATGAGAAAAACAACATGGATTTTGGCCTGGAAGATCAACTACAGATGCTATATTTACAGCTAGACAGGTGGTAGAAAAGAAATGTAGAATTTGGGAAAGAAGCCTTAGTTCCATTCATAGATATATAAAAAAAGCTTATGATACTGTTAGAAAGGAAGAGATGGCAAGGAATGAATGGACTGGAACTGTAAAACAGAATGCAACTCAGAATCAGAAATATGTATAACAAATGACTCAACTGTGTTATAACAAACTGCAAAAAAAATGATAATGGTTTAGAACAAATACAGGTATTCAGCAAGAAAGTGTGTTCTCACCAGCGCTCTTCAAAACAGTCATAGACATCATCATATGGAAAGTTCACCAAGGGTCAATAGCAGATGATATGGGGAGACAATGTGCACAAATTGGAAGGCACAAATTGGAAGAATAACTAAATACTTGGAGAAGGTAGCTGAAGAGGAAGATATGAAAATAAGCTTAAATTGAAGTAATGAAAATCAGCAGGGAAATGCAAAAATGAAGAATGTAAGCTGGAATGGAAAAATTATTAAAGAAGTACATGCTTTCAAGCATCTAGGAAGTAAATTAACCAGGCATGGAAACAACAAGGATGAAATTTTAGAAAGAATATAAAATTGGTCAACATTTTATTAGTGGGAATTGGACATAATTAGGAATTGGAAAATACCTGCCAAAGCATAGATCCTGATATGCTATTCATATTATCTACCAATTCTGATCCATGCACCAGACTGTTGGACCTGAACAAGGAAAGACATGCATAGAATACAAGCAACAGAGATGGACTTTCTATGAGAGGTCATGGGTAAGGCAAAAAGACATAGCATAAGAAATGAAACAATATGAAACACACTTCAGATCGATACCCTACAAGAAACTATGGAAGAAATAGGCTGAAATGGATTGGTCTTGTTAAAAGAATCAGAAAAAAAAAGAATTCCAAGGTGAACTCTAGAATGGGCAGCATCTGCAAGATGACCAATTGAAGAACAGGAACAAGATGGAGAGACCAGGTGAAGGATGATGAGTAATGAAGAGGGCTATAATGGGAGAAAGTGTGGGAGGAAAGAGAAGATTAGGGAGAGGCTTATTGAATGACTTGCATAAGCAAACATTAAATAATAATAATAATAATAATAATAATTTATTATTATTATTATTATTTCTTTACTTTCTCAGACGTTAAGTCTGGTTAAAAATGGAAAGTGACGCGGACCTTGATCAAGCGTCACTTCCTTTTAACTGTATGGTATGTGTTATATTGCATTTAGGAACTTTCGGGTAATTGAACATGTATCAATAATTACAGATTTCTGTAGTTGTACATATAAGTTTGGATTTAGCTGTATTGCATTGAGGTACTGGTGGATATTGTGTGGTATGACTCCAGTAGTTGATAGTATAATTGGTATAATGTCAACTTTATCATGATGCCACATGTCCTTGACTTCCTCAGCCAGTTGGATGTATTTTTCAATTTTTTTCTCCTGTTTTCTTTTGTATATTTGTTGTATTGGGTATGGATATTTCAATTAGTTGTGTTAATTTCTTCTTTTTATTGGTGAGTATGATGTCAGGTTTGTTAAGTGGTGGTGTTTTATCTGTTACAATGGTTCTGTTCCAGTATAATTTGAATTCATCATTCTCCAGTACACTTTGTGGTGCATACTTGTATGTGGGAATGTGTTGTTTTATAAGTTTATGTTCTAAGGCAAGCTGTTGATGTATTATTTTTGCTACATTGTCATGTCTTCTGGGGTATTCTGTATTTGCTAGTATTATACATCTGCTTGTGATGTGATCTACTGTTTCTATTTGTTGTTTGCAAAGTCTGCATTTATCTGTTGTGGTATTGGGATCTTTAATAATATGCTTGCTGTAACATCTGGTGTTTATTGTTTGATCCTGTATTGCAATCATGAATCCTTCCGTCTCACTGTATATATTGCCATTTCTTAGCCATGTGTTGGATGCATCTTGATCGATGTGTGGCTGTGTTAGATGATACGGGTGCTTGCCATGTAGTGTTTTCTTTTTCCAATTTACTTTCTTCGTATCTGTTGATGTTATGTGATCTAAAGGGTTGTAGAGGTGGTTATGAAATTGCAGTGGTGTAGCCGATGTATTTATATGAGTGATTGCTTTGTGTATTTTGCTAGTTTCTGCTCGTTCTAGAAAGAATTTTCTTAAATTGTCTACCTGTCCATAATGTAGGTTTTTTATATCGATAAATCCCCTTCCTCCTTCCTTTCTGGTTAATGTGAATCTTTCTTTTGCTGAATGTATGTGATGTATTCTATATTTGTGGCATTGTGATCGTGTAAGTGTATTGAGTGCTTCTAGGTCTGTGTTACTCCATTTCACTACTCCAAATGAGTAGGTCAATATTGGAATAGCGTAAGTATTTATAGCTTTTGTCTTGTTTCTTGCTGTCAGTTCTGTTTTCAGTATTTTTGTTAGTCTTTGTTTATATTTTTCTTTTAGTTCTCCTTTAATATTTGTATTATCTATTCCTATTTTTTGTCTGTATCCTAGATCTTTATAGGCATCTGTTTTTTCCATCGCTTCTATGCAGTTGCTGTGGTTATCCAATATGTAATCTTCTTGTTTAGTGTGTTTTCCCTTGACTATGCTATTTTTCTTACATTTGTCTGTTCCAGAAGCCATATTTATATCATTGCTGAATATTTCTGTTATCTTTAGTAATTGGTTGAGTTGTTGATTTGTTGCTGCCAGTAGTTTTAGATCATCCATGTATAGTAAATGTGTGATTTTGTGTGGGTATGTTCCAGTAATATTGTATCCATAATTTGTATTATTTAGCATGTTGGATAATGGGTTCAGAGCAAGGCAGAACCAGAAATGACTTAATGAGTGTCCTTGGTATATTCCACGCTTAATCTGTATTGGCTGTGATGTGATATTATTTGAATTTGTTTGGATATTAAGTGTGGTTTTCCAGTTTTTCATTACTATGTTTAGGAACTGTATCAATTTAGGATCTACTTTGTATATTTCCAATATTTGTAGTAACCATGAGTGGGGTACACTATCAAAAGGTTTTTGGTAATCAATGTACGCGTAGTGTAGTGACCTTTGTTTAGTTTTAGCTTGATATGTCACCTCTGCATCTATTATCAGTTGCTCTTTACATCCTCGTGCTCCTTTGCAACAGCCTTTTTGTTCTTCATTTATAATTTTGTTCTGTGTTGTATGTGTCATTAATTTCTGTGTAATGACTGAAGTTAATATTTTGTATATTGTTGGTAGGCATGTTATGGGGCGATATTTAGCTGGGTTTGCTGTGTCTGCTTGATCTTTAGGTTTCAGATAAGTTATTCCATGTGTAAGTGTATCAGCGAATGTGTATGGGTCTGCAATGTAACTGTTAAATAATTTAGTTAGATGTGAATGTGTTGAGGTGAACTACTTTAGCCAGAAATTTGCTATTTTATCATTTCCAGGGGCTTTCCAATTGTGCGTAGAATTAATTGCTCGGGTGACTTCATGTTGCAAAATTATCACTTCAGGCATTTGTGGTATCATCTTGTATGAGTCTGTTTCTGCTTGTATCCACCGTGCATGCCTGTTATGTTGTACTGGGTTTGACCATATGTTGCTCCAGAAGTGTTCCATGTCTGTTATGTTTGGTGGATTGTCTATTTTAATGTGTGTGTTATCTATTGTTTGGTAAAATCTCTTTTGGTTTGTGTTGAATGTTTGGTTTTGTTTCCATCTATTTTCACTTTTTTTGTACCTTCTAAGTCGTTTGGCCAATGCTTGTAATTTCTGCTTCTTTTCATCTAATTGCTCTATTGCTTCTTGTTGTGAGATTTTACCTAACCTTTTTCGTTTTTTGTCTGATATTTCATTTCTTATAAATTGTGTTAGCTGTCCCATGTCTTTTCTCAGTTTTTCTATTCTGATCTGTAGCCTGTGTTGCCATGCTGGTTTTGTGGGTTTCTTCTGTGTGTTGGTTGGTTCTGATCTCTGCCTAGTGTGTATATTTAGTGTAGTGAGTGCTCCTACATAAACCAGTAGTTGTAACTCTTCCATAGTTGTATTTTCATTTATTTTGTTGTGTATGATTGTGTTGATAGTTCTATATATGTCAGCTGAAATTTCTCTTCTATATCTAACATGTGTGTCACTTTATGTTCTATTTGTGCTTGTTCTGGTGGCTGTCTAAAGATTTCGTTTTCCTCTGATTGTTTAATTGACGCGTTTTGTTCTTTGTTTGTTTTCTCTGGGATGTTTGAGTCCATTACTGTATTTGCTTCTTCTAATTGCACATAATTTTGTTCCAGTATTTGTTGTACTTGTTGTTTGATGTTTTCTAATTCTGAATGGGGTATCCTGTTATTTTTGATTATTACACGGATCTGATCAGCTAGTCGTCGTTCTGTTAAAAATTTTAATTCCGGGTATCTGGTAATAAATGTTGTGTATACTTGTGATCTGTATCCAGTTGTGTTGGTTCCTAGGTTTGTTGCTTGGTAATAACAGAACATGAGGTGTCGATTAACTTCATCTGACCATCTCATTCTCTGTCTTTGTTTTCCTTCTAGGGTGGTTGCAGGAAGCATATCCTGCAAAACACCTCTATTTGGATTTAAATCATTTTCCAGTTGGCTAGCAGTGTCGTTACCATTGTGGGCGGGCATAAGGTTATTATTGTTATTATTGTTATTATTGTTGTTATTATTATTATTATTATTATTATTATTATTATTATTATTATTATTATTATTATTATTTGTAAGTTCTAACTTTATATGTGACCCCAGAAGCAACAATTTGCTTGGCTTTTTCAACAGTTCATGCACAAAATTTTTCTTTCCATGAGATCATGGCTGTCACTTTAGCCAACAGTGTTTGTTCCTAATACAGATATCCCACTCACACAAGTAACAGCAGTACTTAGTGTAGCAAGACTGCAGTTCTAACAACATGGCAGTATCATTGATATCCTTAATAGCTTCCCACCAGCACTTCTCTCAGCTTATTTCTTATATTTTGGGTATGTTTCTTCTGTATAAAATCTTAGTGAAATCACTTTGAGAAGCATCAAAACAAGGCCTCTTTATTATAACAAGTACTGAAGGCTCTTATCTGTCCACAATGCTAGTGATCATGTGATGAACATATGAAGAACATATACTTGATCATGTGATAATACTATACTGCTACAATTATGAAATACTGAGACATTGCTGGCAACTGCTTACATTTGGCTCGAAATATTTAACGTAAAGTGTATTGTTTGAAGTAAAAGCTGCAATTTGAAAACTAGCACTAACTTATGACTTAACATAAATTTCAACTTCAGTGACACCAAATTAATAAAGTTTAGCTAATGTCATTTCCATAACATTGTGTGTATTAAACAGTTTTGTCTGCCAAAATTTGTAAGACTGGTGGAAGATGAGCTGGGTAAGATCAACATGGGTTCAAGAAAAATATAGGAACATGCAAGGCAGTACTGATCCTACGACTCATCTAAGAGGATAAACTGGAGAAGTAAAACCATTCATTTATAGCATTTGCAGATTTAGAAAGAAAGCAATCTTCAGAATTCTGAAGTTATCAGGGATAAAATATAGGAAGCAAAATCTTATTTACAACCTGTACAGAAGTCAGACTGCAGTCCTAAAAGTCAAAGCACAAGTGTACAAGTTGCCCCCCACCCTGAATGCAAGTAGTTTTTATTATTTAAATTTTACAAAGAGGCCACTCTTTTGGTCCACTGCCTTTCACCTGATAAGACTACAATGACCAGTCCACACCAAAATACGTTGAATAGTAGTCCACAAAGCCACCTTGCCAATCAAATCATGTCATCAGACATGACTAAGGGTTCTATGAGCTGCGACTAAAAAAACATCTCTCTCTCTTCTATTCTGAGCCACCACCTAGAGAAGACACTAAATGGCTTAGTTCCTTCACCTTATAATTTTCCATTCTCCTTTGAGATGGGTCTGGGGATACTGGAGTTACCTTCTCTTGTCTCCCTGGAAGTCATCACCATGTAATTTCCATGAGCAAATAAACTGATGCACTTTCTTTCTCTAAACCTGAGTACTGTGTATTAATTACAAGCTCACACCACTTTCCAATACTGACTACATATCTGAGGGGTGTGTAAAAACTGGTGTCAGAAGTGGGAAACCGAATTCACCCTGTTTTTTGGGTTTGAGGTGCCATATAGAAACTATTTTAGGGAAAAGACATTGCCAGAATCCGATGCTGCCCCAGACATCATCAAGAACTGCCGTGAACGACTTTTTGTTTGTACTGATTTGTGTAGTTTAAAGTGATGCCCACTACCAGGTCACAGGGACAGCTGTAGAGGGATCCTGATATGCAGGCAAGGCTTGAGAAACTCTGGGTGGAGAGAGATGATCTGCAAAGGTACCCTAATGAAGCATTAATAATTGCAACCCTGCAAGTGTAGTGTTCCTGCAGCTAGCATCACTTCTCCATTTCCAGGATTCCCACAGCTGGTTCCATCCTGGCACGTAACTGATGTTTGAGTGGGTTCACAGGTCCCCACCTTTGTGGGTAAACCAGGCAAAAATGGCCACACTTCCATATAAAATACAACAGATGTACACTTTCATACAAAATACAACAGATGTAGTGAAACTGTAAGGAGAGGCACACGTTTATGTAAATTCTGTGGAAGGACTCAGAAATATCAAGGCACCTGATGTCCTTACTAAAGGGCTAGTGGATAAATATTGAGATAATCATAGTGTTAGCTATTATAAGGACCATTGTCCCACCATAAAATAAAATTCCAGAGAGGATTTAGAGCACTTTGTTGACAGAGTAAGAGCTGTGCCATGTCATACATATGTATAGTTAAAAATAAATAAAGGAATGATGTACTACACAGCAGAACAGAGGATCACTGAGTAGATGTATTCATTAATGGGATTGACCCACAGGTAGGTGCTGAGGTGAAGTGTGCTTCGCCAAGCACACTAAGGCAGGTCATATGACTCGCATTTCTACATAAGGTATGTCGGCAATTTGTCCAATCTTCCACCAAGGTGAACCCCACTAGATGTGCATTCATTGTTGGAATGTACTGCACTTGTTCCAAACACCCAGGCACAAGGCTCCTGAGTACTTGGCACCAGCACGTGCCTATTGTGAAAGATCAGACATGAGAGAGCGAACTGTTGGTCTCTACAGCACCGCTCAGCTAACCAAGGTGCACAAAGGAAATCCAGTAAGAGGTACGGAAAGCTCAGGAGGAAACTACTTTGCAAGGTAAAATCAAAAGCAGAAAATCTACCTTTATCACCGATACAGATGTAGAAGTAAGCGTTTTGTTCATTATGTCTACTCGCGGTCGAGAATTAAAACTGACATGTTGTAGAGTGAATGTGGAGTTAGAAACAGGTGAAAGGAAGTACCAATTCATATTTGAAGTGGTTTGGATGCATAACCACAATTCTGATGTCATTTTAGGCAGTGATTTCCTGCGTCCTTTTCAAGGCATAGTTACCTTCTGAACACAAGAAGGTCAAATTGGGGGAAATGTTCACCATTTTGGCAATGTTCCCATTATAAGGATGCGAGGTAGTCCAGAACAAATGGCCACATTCCAACGACCCAACTAACCACGCATCACAGCACTGAATTTAAATAAAACCAAGAAAATATCGGACGGTACCAGGAAAATTCTTTGGATAGATGTAAAGAAAGATTTGTTTGGAGGAAATATTTTCTCAGTGGGTCCATTAACAACAACTGAAGTTTGGGACAGTAAACAGATGTATATGAAACAATGTTTATCTCTAATGAGTATGGCAGAAGACGGTAAATTTTTTCCAATGAATATATATAATTTTGGAAGCAGAGATATTGTAATTCCTCGAGGTATAATACTCGCTATAGTGCTAAAAGAAAATACCGATGAGATAACAGAATATCAAGAAAAAGAACAGCCTGAAAGTAAAATTTACATATACTGTATCTCGTTACATCATCCATAAAAGCAAAATTGCTTGTGTAAGACAGATTGGGATGTATTGTACCCCATTATAGTCAAATCTGTGACTTTATTGGAACAAAAGAAATGACATCAAGCAAAACTCAGAAAGAACTGTTTTAACAAAAGCCTATGGGGACTTAAATTGTTACATAGCAACAGCCAAGTTCATCTTGCTATGATTTACATTCTGACACTCCATACAATTTGCGGTATAGGGATTGAGAATAAATTTTAGCATAAGCCTTAGATGGGAGGTTAGTGAGAGTTAGTATTTGCAATGTCAATCTATTGTTCAGTCATACCGATTATTCTGTGTTGCATTTATGCCATTCTTGTAAAGTTACCTCTGTGCCTTATAGTTATTTAAATGTGTTAGTTTGACTACTGCCTTTAGGGAACTTATTCTCCACTGGATTCTTGCTATGGACAATAGCCTGCCTTTTATCGACATCTCAACTTAGTCATCGCCATCCACACAGCTGATGCTTTTTGTCCACTGCGGGCCACTGTGTTCTAATGTGGTTGTACCCTGGTTCCACACGACTAGCAAATCCCTGTGCTACTAATATGTCATTACTTTTACATTTGTGTGTCACACCCTCTCTATTATCCCAAAACTAACTGGTAGGTCCTTTCCACCTCGTTTTGTTCTTTTACTTATTCCTCTACATTTTATTATCTGCCTCCAATATTGAATGGCTTTACCAAATGTCTGCATTATTTCAATGTGTTAAGACACTGTTGCTACATAGTTATCACCACTGTGTGGTATGCTGAAGTTATGTTCAAAGAAGTTTATGGAATCTGAAAACTTGTTCTATAAAACAAGTCATTAACATGGAGAAGGCGGCTGCTTTGTTTTGAATGAATCCGTAGAAATAAGATCTCGCTCGCCACTGATCGGAACCACCTATAGTTCAACTGCCATTTACTAAGTGCAACCCAGCACCATTCCACATGCCCAATTTACCATTAGACATTGGTGGCACAATTCAGCATCTTTTATGGATTAGCCATTAACATGGAGAAGGCGGCTGCTTTGTTTTGAATGAATCTGTAGAAATAAGATCTCACTCGCCACTGATCGGAACCACCTATAGTTCAACTGCCATTTACTAAGTGCAACCCAGCACCACTCCACACGCCCAATTTACCATTAGACACTGGTGGCACAATTCAACATCTTTTATGGATTCTATTTATTCTTGGTGCATACTGAAGACAGTTTTTATCATACCTAACAAATTCAACTGGTCCCCAACTGATAGCAGTATTAATGCAGACACTGTTCCACAGCATCATCCCATAACCCATTCATGTTTCACCTACGTGCTCAAATCCAAATTTCGGTCCCTATGTAAAGTGAGTAATGCTGCATAATAGTAGACTTCTATTCAAAGTATTCTACTGCTATATCATGGGGCGTGAATTTTGGTTCTCCACACAGTTGAAAGAAACTCTGAGTGCCACTAGTGAACCACACTGGAATTTAATTTCTCTTTCAATACACGTCCTACCTTATCAGTTCTTCCAGATACTAACAGAACTGAACTTTTCAAGACCTTGGATTAGTTGATGGCACAGGAGCACCAACAAATTTTACTAAATCAAGCTACCATCCATATTCAACCCCATTTTACTTAATTTAACTGTTCCCGCAGTGATTCACGCCCTGTTTGCTATTCTAATACTGACTGTCACTATATACTGATGTTTCACATGCAATGTATGTAGTAGAACACTTAACAACCACTCCAGCTGACCATGTGCCTTGCAAAATTTCACTGCAAAAGTTAATTACAACTTATTTTTCTACTCTCATGAATTGTATTGTTGTATTTGTATTATGAACAGCTTATTTTTGTGACAGTCAAACAACTGTCTATTATCACTGTGCTTATTTGTTTGTTTGACATTGTCATGGGTTATTTTTACTATCTTTCTATTTAGTTTAACTTAACTTCATTTCCTTGCTTTTGCAATAACATAAATTTGGATTGAAGGAATTCCTCCTAAGGTACTTGGTGTAAATTATTTATTATACGTTTATAAGATGCATCCATGTAATGAGAAGCATAATGTTTTGCAACTGTCAATTTATTCTTTTGTTAATCAAACACATTGAATTTCATATGTCATTCTGATTGATGCACAGAAAGAGTTAATCAAGTAGTTGACTTGGTTCCTCCCGTACATTGATATATTTTCAGTTTTGCAACTTTTCTTTGGTTAATAAGTCATTAAAATGTTACTTGAAGATATAATCCGTGGTGCTAAAAAACTCTAAGTAAATTTTACTTTCAATTACAGTTAGAACTGTTGCATTTTAGAACTCTGTTCTGTGACTTTGACGTGCCTTATCGTAAGGTCAGCAACCAAATGGTGTTACCCTGGTGGTTACCTGTTCAGTGGAAGGACACTGGACACTGTGTGCCCACGTAATCTTCAAAAAATAAAGTAAAAAAATTGAAAAATAAATAAAAACTGACTGTAGTCTGACGAGGAGGCCTTTCAATGACATGCTGCCTCTATTCTATTACAAATCACATCAGGTCTGTTATCTTCTTTAAAAACACTAGAAACCAATCATTTACTTCCTTCACTAATTAAGTAAAGACCTGTACACATGTACTGATTATTTTTACATTACATCTTAATCCTTGTCATATGAGTGTTTCAGATGCTTTTACATCACAAAGCTGTTTCTGAAACCAGCTTCAGCTACCTTTGTAATGCTCCCGCCATCAGTCCTACGTTAACAACTGTGTCATCGCACAGTGATGCAATAATCATACTTACATTCCCAGATTTGAAATATTGGATTCTTAAATGAAAATCAAATATTGTCATCTCCCCCTCTCCCCTCTAGATCTAAAGTCCCAATGAGATTGTCATAGTCATTCACCGGTGATGAACTCTTTCAGGGAGAGGGGAGTAGACATGCAAAGTGCCTCTAGGCCCCAAATGCCAGCAATTTTTATTATTTAAATTTTATAAAGAGGCCTTTTTCATCCATCACTCTTCTGCTGATGTAACAACAATCAACTGGTTCATGCTGGAATAAGCCGAACCATCATCAGGTCAGCAGAGCTTCCTTGCCAATCAAATTACGTCTCAGGGTCACCTGAGTTGTGAGAATTATGGCTTTTGGAACAGAAGAAAGAGACATTCTTCAATCACAGCTCTGAGTCACCATCTAGAGCAAACACTAAATGGCTTAGTTCCTTCACCTCTGAATTTTCCATTGTCCTTCGATATGGTTATGGGGCTACTGGCGTAATCTTCTCTCACCCATGGCATTACATGCCACATAATCCCCATGAGCAAATAAACCAATGTGGTTTCTTTTTCTAAACCTGAGTACCTCATACTAATTACAAGCCCATACCACTTTGCAATCCTGACAACACCTATGAGGAGTGTACTCACGAAAAGGTAACAGAAATTGAGAAGGAAGTGAGACAGGATTGTAATCTGTCCCCCATGTTCTCTAATCTGCACACTGAGCAAGCAATAATGGAAACCTAAGTGAACTTCTGAACAGGAATTGAAGTTCAAGCAGAAGAACAAAAAGCTTTAAAATTTGCCAATGACAATATAAATTTGTTCAGAGATGGCAAAGGATTGAGAGATATAATGAAATCAGTGGACAGTCTTTTGAAAAGAAGTTGTAAAGTGAACAACAACAAAAGTAAAATGAAACTAATTCAATTAAATGATGCAGGTGTGACAATGGCATGAAACCATTAGTGTCAGCACAACATATAGTGATACTAGCCAATGGTGGATCAACTGCAAACCCAGGGAAATAAACCCAGGTACAGGGAATGAAATCTGACATGCCATTCAATTTACTGGGGAGCAGGGAGTCCAAGAACCATATAGAGATGAGCAGCCAGCGTTAGCAACTAAAGAAACTAAACATGTGTAAAACAGAGCTCAGTGTAAGGTGACGGCCAGGTCCAAGGCAGTTGATGTCCACCTACGAACTGCCAGGCCAGGCCTATTGCCATTGTCAAGTAAACACCTGGCTCAGTAGCTCTGCTCGTATCATGCTATGCACATAACTCTCCACAATTGCATTCTGCAACACCACCAGCTCATCTGCATCCATCTTGACAACCACTGGCAGGGATAATAAATCCCCCCATAAAGATACCACATTGGGTAAATAATGGCCTGGTTTCTTCCATGACCTCCACTGCAAAATTAAAGATGTTGCGAGATTTTCTGGCAGCGGACTGACCACTGAAGGAGATGACACTAACACAGCTGGCTTAGTCACAGGTGTGGAAAACTTCAGAGGCTGGGGTAATGGTTGGTCCACAGCCATCAGTGGGGGCAAGGACTCATTCACTGGAGAGTGGGGAAAGGAGGACATCAGTTCAAATTGTATGGAGTCTGCATTAACAGTCATGAGAGTTATCCCCAACAGCATCCCACTCTGCAATAGAAGGTAGATAGGCAGAGTGAGCAATGGGGAGCAGCAGTGAGTAAGCACGCAACGACAATTTGGAGCTTCCCACCAGAACAATGCTGTGAATGACTCCATTGTCTAACTGGGTTGGAGATGGAGGTTTCGAGGGTCCGACAGGTCTTGGCCACAACTCACTGGAATAACAAGTCAGCTACAGCTGACAGACTCCCACCATGAACAAATGGCAACCTTTGTGGTCCAGTACTACACCCAGCAGCCATCCATGCTGCCAGCCAAAAGACTGGCCCCAAACAGCAGTGTCTTAAAAAAAAACATGGTGAGCCATGATGGCTGGGATATGCTGGTCAGTGCGCAACAATTAAAAAAGATGACACGGCTGGCACCAATGCAATCATTCCATAGGACTGCACCTGTTAACCAGCATCACTCACTACATGGCAAGAAATCTAAACATGGCATTGTTGGAGGATGAGAAACAGACAGACAGACTCAGATTCTATCATTTGAATTTTGAACATTTGTATGAATCACTCCACTTCCGAATTAAAGCCAGGTGGAACAGGGTGCGCTCCCATGACAACTTGCCTACCGTTATCAGAGACAAGGGTGCAGGGAAAGCCCTCAATAGCAAAAATGACTGGCAATGCGTAAATAGTTGCTGTTGACATCATGGACAGTTTGGAGACATACAGGAAATTTGATAACACATCAACCACCAATAATCACTTGTTTCCCTCAAAAACAGCTCACAAAGTAAATGCACACCCCAGTGTGAGAGTGCTCTGGAAATGATCAAGAGGAAAATTGATGTAGCAGGGCACAGACCGTGCATGTCTGCACAACGTTAAATCTCATGATCAATCGTCGGCCAGTAGATGTTAGGCCACATCAAAACCTTCATACAAGACATACCCCATAGTGAAACATGCAGTATCTGGAGTATGCAAGGACTTAAAGCTGGAGTGACGACAACTCAACAACATTGTCCCTCCATTGCAAGCATAAGGGGCCCCTGAACAATGCTGAGTCGATCCTGCTGCAGAAAAAACAAACAGCACATCAAATCTGCTGCAGGAGTAGCATGCTTGAGCCAACTGGACTGACAAAGCAGAAAAGGCATCCATGATTTCCTGTGCCATAAAAGGAAAATCCAGCAGTGTCTGCTGCAGGGTACAGTACAATGCCAAAACAAGAGCATCCTGGATACTGAACTCTGGATCGGGTCCAGCTGGCAGCCTCAATCGCAAATCTCCATTGGCATGCTTGGTGCTGGTTTTTCACACTCACTCAGAATTACCAGAAGAAACACACTGATGCACAGAGAAGCAAAGTTGGCAGACCATATTTGCAAGGAAAAAGGTTATTGTGTTGTGGCACTGTTTACGTTCATAGTTTGACATCCTCCTGTGAACTATTTCTGTAGTGCAGGTAGTGCATCTACGTCTTTCAGGATGTGAGAGAGGTGTCGATTTCTCTCTGTCTTCTGTGGGGATAAATCTTTTCAGTCAGTTTTGCAATCTGGATGCGATTCCAATATTCTTCATACTACTACTGTACATCTCTCCAAGAACAGCTTGATGTGCCATTGATTTTAGGTAGACTCTTCTACATAGTTTCTCCAGTTGGTTTCCAAGGTAAATACCCTGGAAGTTGATACCACCCACACACAACACTGTTAAAAAATGATCATTGACCACTACTGTGTTTCTGCTCACACTGTAAGTAGTACGCATTTTATCTGCAGTATTAATGTCATCTTTCGTTAAATTCTAGAAAGTGGCTACCTTTGGTTTATTTTTCTCTCCGGATTCAGGACCAATGGCATCACATTATGAAGCAAAGATACAAGAATCAAATTTGCGTCCTGGTGCAGTATGTAGGAAACCGAAGTCTTCCAATCATTAAAACCAAACTCACTGTTGTGCTGTGCATCAACAAAATCTGATGGCAATTGTCTTGTATTTTATCTGACAGTTCCAACATACATCATCATTTTTGTCTTCACAAAATCGATGAGGTCAAACTCAGAAAACCAGATATCAGCAGTGATACTGTGACCAGATCCAACTCACGCTTAGTAATTCTCTTGATAACTTCACTTGATTTGTTGCTGACAAAAAGAACCTACAGGCTGTAGTCCAACATAGATCTCCACGTTGACCGTGTATATCATTTTAGCATCAGCAAGAGCAAAATGTTTTATTCCACATTTATTTGGTTTTGAGGGTATGTACTGCAGAGACACATGTCTACCATGAAAACCTACAAGTATTCATCCATTGTGACATTATCTCTGGCACAACAGCATTTTCGACAAATTTTGACAAACTTTTCAAAAATAGGTGCTAGCTGGTCTAATTCTTTCGGTTGAGGTCTGGTAGTTCAGTTTTCAAAACAAAGGGAATGTATCAGATTCTTAAACTGTTTGAGATTCATTATTAGGCTGAATTTTTCAACGCCGTCTCCTTCAGTCCCCCAAAATTCCCTCTGTATGCACCTGCTAGCTCTTAGTTCAATCACATCTCTGAAACTGATGTTTCTCTCTCTCTGGAGAAACGATCATTGGTAGTGTCAGCGTATTGGTTTGTATATTTGACAATTGTTTCAAGGACATTGTCAGTGAATAAATTGTTCCAACAGTCAGTTGGGCTTTTAGTGTTTGTAGCATTTCCTATGATTCCAGGAAATTGAGTGAACATGAAGTGAGATCCTACGTGATGTCTTTTCCCCACATGGCTTTTTTTCCCACAGTCTTCTTATCTCTTCCAAAATAAAAATTTCTTGTTTTGTTGTCTCTTTCTTATTCATCTTCAGCAGTATCCTCACCATCGCGATCTGTTACAGAAACGCCTTCATGTTCTTCCACCTCATCTTGTGAATCACTGTCACTCTCATCAACAAGATCTTCAGATAGGATGGGGACTTTCTCGTCGTTGCAAATCAGTAAATCCTGTATTTCTCACAGACGACAGGGGTTAGATAAATCTTAATAATTCTGAGCCACATCTACGGAGAGTCTGGAGTGTAAAAGACAGAACACCAGGATAATTATGTATTCAGGCACAATGTGCCTGAAAGGCCAGTATACTAAAGTGCGCGTCATTTATGTTGGCGGCCGAGTTTAGGTTCGTTCTGCGCATCTGACGTCACAAAACACAGTCAGCCAATCCACAGAGAACGATGTTGCCAGATCTCGACTGCAGTGCAGAGCATGGACGAGTGTCTTCAGTTTTAGAAACATTCAGTCATAAATGCAGTAATAGAACAAAAGCAATGTCTTGATAGCGAACTTTCTTTTATAGAAAGTTTGGAAATGCATTCTTTATACCAATTGCTTCATATTCTATTAATTAATTAAACCAGACAAGCAATAAGCCTCCTAATTCAGGCGATAGCAAGGAAAGGTGTTTGTATCAATCTCACGAACCGCCTTTTCGCAATAAAGAACAGCGGTAATTGTCTATTTCCTATTGTACTTCGACGAAACGTGAGTAATTCAAAGTCATACCAACAGTGTTTGTCAATATTTTGCGTGACGTGTTAGAGTCCCCATGGCATTCTGGAGTCGGACGAGCTGCGTCAGCGTAACGGTGAAGGTGTTAGGATTCTACGCGAAAGGTTATGACTTCAAACCTTGTGCCGTGCTTAATATTTTCATTATTTAAAAACAATATCGAAGTGCCTTACTTCACGAATTATATTCGTTTGAATGCAATTTTTTGAAATTTCTAGTGCTTTGTTTCTTCATTAACCCTTTCACTGCTGCAGACACGTGCTCCCCGCATTCCGCGCTGTGCGCAATTTTGTCATCACTGCACTGCTCGCCTGTGCAGACACATGGTGTTCCCACTGCTTTGACACACGTATCATTCAATTTCACAAAAACTATTTGGCCTAAAAATTTGATTTTTACACGTCTTCTTGACTGATACCTAACCCCCATAAATGACTTAATTTTGTTTCGATGTTCAATGGAGTTGTTATGCAGCATTAAATGTAGTAAACCATTGCACGAAATTTTGAAGAGTTTGCAGAGGTAGAAGTCTATAGAGTATACTTTCCGTATGGTCGATTTTAGTTGCCACAATGTTGAGAATTAAATGTGGACAAGATACCTAAATTTCATATAAAATTTACTGTATAACAATATCTCATTTAATTTAAGTACCACATAGGTGTCATATGTAATATTGAGAAGTATTCCGTCTTTCGCAACTGTAATAAAAGTTTTATTTACACCGGGAGCCTTTGGCTTTATTTTAAAGCACTTCAATCAATGAAAGGTATGGCACATACACAATGGTACTCATGTTCTCTTTCTTGTTTTTGTTCCACAGTCGCAGTTTTACCCATGGTACTGAAATATATTCCTCTTCTGCAACTGTAATAAGCAACTTATTTAGACCAGACACGTTTCTCTCTTTTGAAGCATCTTCAGTGGACAGTATTTTGTCTCCTCCATTGCCAAGTCACTTTTCGTAGTTTTGTGCTGCGGTAACACAATATTCAACGTTTGTGTTGGCTGATCAGTGTTTTAGCAAGTAAATGATGTTTGTGTGTGCCACACACAAATATTATATTTGACATAGCTCAGAGCACTTCACTGATAGACGGTATTCAAGTCCTAATGTTTCTGTAAGTCCACAGTTTTGTTTAATGTATTTTGTCTACTTCCTTTTGATTGATTGAAGTGCTTTAAAATAAAGCCAAACATGCTCAGTGTAAATAAAACTTTTGTTACAGTCGCGAAAGATGGAATATTTCTCAATATTACATACGACACCTATGTGGTACTTAAATCAAATGAGATATTGTTATACAGTAAATTTTATATGAAATTTAGGTATCTTGTCCACATTTCATTCTCAACATTGTGGCAACTAAAATCGACCATACGGAAAGTATACTCTATGGGCTTTTACCTCTGTAAACTCTTCAAAATTTCGTGCAATGGTTTACCATATTTAATGCTGCATAATAACTGCGTTGAATATCGAAACAAAATTAAGTAATTTATGGGGGGAAGGTATCAGTCAAGAAGATGTGTAAAAATCTAATTTTTGGGCCAAATAATTTTTGTGGAATCAAACGATAAGTCGCAACACGATGTGTCTGCACAGGCGAGCAGTGCAGTGACAAAATCGCACACAGCGCGGAATGCAGGGAGCACGTCTTTGTAGCAGCAAAAGGGTTAATGCGGCCGTGGTGGCTTTACTTCATGAACTGCGCGCTCCCCCCTAAACGTAAGCTTGCGAACTATGTTATACTATGGCGCTGCTTCTATTGGCGCATGCGTCGTGTGCAACTGGCAACGCAGCAATCTCCCGCATCTTGGCGGGCATGCGCGAGCCGCCAAGATAAAAGAATTGAACTATAGGCAACATATTTCTACAAAATATTCACAAAATTCACAGTACTCATCTTTCAAGTGAACAAAATAACAACTCTGATGAAAAAGTACCAAAAAATGCGCACATCCTTAAGTGAGACGCAGTCGGGCACAATAAGCTTGAGAGGCCACTAACGTCACATCTGCTCTCCATGAATGTCACACGAAAACTAATGGTTGGGGTTGTAAACAGCACCTGAAGTTAAGAAGGTACTAATGAGAGAGAAACCCCACGCCACCTAATCAGGGAGAGATGAAGATAAACATGTAAGCTGCGACTTTCAGGCCAACTGCACACGATGGAGGGTTAAACCATACTGAATGTACTACTTTTACCTTTATATCTTTCGCATGTTATAACTAAGAACTCTTAAATACCCACAAGTCTAGTGAAAACAAAACTTTGCTCTCATTCTGTCACTCCTTTCATCTCTGAATTCCAGCCTAAATTGTTAGTTACACATAACTTCACCAGTGTTGGTAACATAATTATTACACTTGATATTTTCAATATTTCATCTGATTACATAAATAAATACAAAATTTAAGCTATATAAACTAGACAGAAAAGGAAGTGTGTATCACTTGAAACGTTGTTTCCATTTTTACTGTATGTTCTTTGCATCATTTAGTTTGTATACACCATTTTTGTTCAAAGTGTAACCTTTTATATGAGATGTATTACAACAAAGAAAGGAGCCTGTGACCACTGGAGGCATTTTATTTTAGTTTTAACATTTACATTCAGTCTTTAGGGAAAAGACCTCCACAGTGCCAGGTTCTGAAATAGTGTTTTGTTTTTCTCCACTAGACACACACACACACACACACACACACACACACACACACACAAATAAAAAAAATCAACACAGATCCACTTCATTATGGAGGTTTAAATCTTTGAAATGTGTTGTGGAAATACAGTAGAGCCCCGGTATTCCAAGCTAACTGGGGTTGTGGCCTGTTCGGATTCAGAAATTTTCAGGTTATCCAACAAAAATGTACTGCACATATTCAAACACAGCTAATGTATAGGATTACCAGCCACAAGGCAACATAGTATAGCAATGTGAGAAAATGGCAATGTACAAATGTCAGGAAGTGGCAACAGCATGTAGTAGTGTTGCTACCTTGTCCACAGAAGTTAAAGCACAGTTTGTTTCACTGTTTTAATAGATTTTACAAGTACAGTATATAGAATAAATTGTCTTGACTTATGTAGTACTATTTTCATGCTTTTTGTTCATAAACTGAGTTAAAAATGCACATACAAAATAGGTGTTATACCATACAGTAGAATGTCAAGCAAATGAAAACATAGTTCCCGTACATTAAAACAAAAACTGGAAGTGCTTCAGCGGCTTGACAATAGGGGTATTGCTACAAAATTGACTATCCAATTTGGTGGCAGGAAAGCCAATATCAATGATTGGAAAAAAAATTGGAGGAAAATTGAAAGCCTCTGCAATTCAACTAGTGAAAAAACTTTGTAACAAAACCACAACTCCACCATGTTGTGTGATAAAACTCACGAAGTAACTGTCTTGTGGTTTACTCAGTAAAGACAAAAAGGCATTCCTACTAGCAGTAAATGGATTCAAGAGAAGGTGTTGCAGCTGAACAAACTTATGAATGGTGATCCAACATCTATTACCAGCAATGGTTGGTTAGACTGTTTGAAGGAGAGACGCAGGATATGATATTTAATGATAAGTGGAGACAAATTATCAGTCAATGTTGCTGTACCAGATGCATTCTTAGATGAGTTTGAAAACTTGATATGATCAGAGACATACTCACCACATTTAGTTTATAAAGCTGGCAAAACTGGACTGAATTTCAAGGCACTTCCTAAAAAGAAGCCTGCTTTGAAAGAAGAGTCGTCTGCGCCAGGCTTTAAAATGAATAAAAAATGCCTTCCTGTTTTAGACTGTAGCAATGCCACTGCAACCACTCATGGTAACTGGAAGGTTTGCAAAACCACAAGCCCTAAATGACATGAATATGAATGCTGTCCATGTTTACTACAAAAATCAAAGCACAGCTTAGATGAACAGTGTTCCGTTCAGTGAGTGATTGGAGAAACAATTTGTTCCCCCTGTCAGAAGATTGATTACAGAAAATGGACTACCGCCTCAAGCTCTTCTTTTGACTGAAAATATTCCATCACATCCTCAACAGAGACATCAAAACACATTTCCTTGTCTCTCCCTCCCCTCCCTCCTTGATCCCCAATGGATCAAGGTGTGCTACAAAACCTTAAGTTCAATTGCAGAAAAGAAATTCTACAGACTTTAACTGAAAACAAAAATTGTTCCATCTTACAAAAACTGAAAAACATACCAAAAACAATGTCAACTACTGCCTAGCTGTGGCTTGGGACAACTCAAAAACAAACATTTAATACAAACATTGTGCAACAAACTGTGGCCAAGTCTTGTGTTTGAAGAAACTCCATCCATTCCGGCATTGGACAATTAAGCTGAGTAGCACTGTGGTGTAGTGGTTGTGATACTAAACTGTTGCATGGAGGGTCGAGAGTTCAAAACTCACCTGGACTATACATTTTAATTTCTATATTCAGTTCGAGTACATTGCTCCGCACTCTTGTATGTCCAAGTGCTGAATAAAGCTTCGTTAAGTGAAGTTAGTGTTTGTCATTCATCTAATTACACCTTCTTCTATGTGACATTATTCTGGTGGAGGCACTGAGTATTGGAACTTGTGATAGTGCACATTATCAACGACACAGTGGCTCCCATCAGGTCACAACAGGGCCGCCATTTACGTGGCGAGAAACCCGAGTTCGAGCCGTATTCAACAGATCGCAATCTACCGGGGACAGAAGAAGAAGACGATGTTACAATGATAGCAACTGTATGCCATCACATGAAACGTTCTTCCGGGTTCTCTGGTGACAATGACCAAGATCCGAACAAGTGGCTGAAGGTATACGAGTGTACAGCCAAATTTAAGTTTTTCAATCGAATCTTGTGACAGAGATAAACCATTGGTGCAAGCATTACTCATCACATGACGACTGCCTACCATTCGCAAACTAATAGGCTTACTGAACGTCTTAATAAGAACTTGGCCGACGTGCTATCAACATTCATCAGTGTTGAGCAGAGTAACTTGGATGAGCTGCTACCTTTCGTGACGTTTGCCTACATCACTGCCAAACAAGACACTACAGGATTTATGCCATTTTTCCTGGTGCATGGGCATGAGGCAACTATGACGATGGACACTGTGTTTCCATTACATCCTGATGACGTGGATGATGACTACATCGGCCAGGTATTAACCAGAGCTGAGGAAGCTCGGCAGTTAGCTCGACTCCGCATGCTGCAGGCTCAAGAAAACGATCGCTGAAGGTATGAGGCGAGCCACCACCCTGTTGTCTACCAGCCTGGTGACCTTGTATGGATCTTCACTCCTGTTCAGAAGGTTGGTCTCTCTGAGAAGCTCCTCAGGCACTACTTTGGACCTTATAAGGTTGTAAGACAGTTGTCTGATATTACTTATGAAGTTGAAGATTTCAGCCCTGACACAAGATGACGAAAGATCAGAGATATGGTCCACATTCCTTCGAATGAAGCCCTACAAGGATCCTGCCACCCAGGGAAAATTCGAAGCTCCAGCGACAGGGAACAAGCGGAAAGGTGATGAGGAGTGTAGTGGCAACAGAAGTTCTAAGAAGATCAAAGCCAGGGCGAGCGTCAGTCCTTGGGAGTTGGTGTATGCAGGACCGATGACTCCTCCTCGGACTAGGAGTACCTAACACTGAGATTCTGTTCTCTTAAGGAGGGAGCAATGTCGCAGAAGAAGCTCAGTAGCACTGTGTAGTGGTTATGATATTAAACTGTTACGTGGAGGGTCGTGAGTTCACAACTCACCTGGACCGTACAATTTTAATTTCTATACTCAGTTTGAGTACATTCTAGAAGTATCCACAAATGTCAAGCATCATTGTACTGGAATGTTCTGTAGCTGTATATATACGGAATGTGTTCTGGCCGGAGGCAATTTGCTCTGCGCTCTTGTATGTGCAAGTGCTGAATAAACCCTCTTTAAGTGAAGTTAGTGTTTGTCATTCATCTAATTACACCTTCTTCTATGTGACAATATATTTCAACTTGTTCAAGAAAATGCAGGGCGCGAAGATGCAAGGAAAAATTGCCATCAAGGATGGATATTAGTGGATGATAATGGTCATCAAGATATCAGTGATGAAGCCCTTGCCTCTACAGTATAGAATCAACTTGATGAGAACTTCGAAGACTAAGATACTAAAGGAGTAGACACCACTAAACATACTGTGTCACATTCTGATGCTGCACATGCCCCTGAATTGGCATTACAATATGTTGTTGTTGTTGTTGTTGTTGTTGTTGTGGTCTTCAGTCCTGAGACTGGTTTGATGCAGCTCTCCATGCTACTCTATCCTGTGCAAGCTTCTTCATCTCCCAGTATTTACTGCAACCTACGTCCTTCTGAATCTGCTTAGTGTATTCATCTCTTGGTCTCCCTCTATGATTTTTACCCTCCACACGGCCCTCCAATGCTAAATTTGTGATCCCTTGATGCCTCAGAACATGTCCTACCAACCGATCCCTTCTTCTTGTCAATTTGTGCCACAAACTCCTCTTCTCCCCAATTCTATTCAAAACCTCCTCATTAGTTATGTGATCTACCCATCTAATCTTCAGCATTCTTCTGTAGCACCACATTTCAAAAGCTTCTATTCTCTTCTTGTCCAAACTATTTATCGTCCATGTGTCACTACCATACATGGCTACACTGCAGACAAATACTTTCAGAAACGACTTCCTGACACTTAAATCTCTACTCAATGTTAACAAATTTCTCTTCTTCAGAAACGATTTCCTTGCCATTGCCAGTCTACATTTTATATCCCCTCTACTTCAACCATCATCAGTTATTTTGCTCCCCAAATAGCAAAACTCCTTTACTACTTTAAGTGTCTCATTTCCTAATCTAATTCCCTCAGCATCACCCGACTTAGTTCAACTACATTCCATTACCTCGTTTTGCTTTTGTTGATGTTCATCTTATATCCTCCTTTCAAGACACTATCCATTCCGTTCAACTGCTCTTCCAAGTCCTCTGCTGTCTCTGACAGAATTACGTCATCGGCGGAACCTCATAGTTTTTATTTCTTCTCCATGGATTTTAATACCTACTCCAAATTTATCTTTTGTTTCCTTTACTGCTTGCTCAATATACAGACTGAATAACATCGGGGAGAGGCCACAACCCTGTCTCACTCCCTTTCCAACCACTGCTTTCCTTTCATGCCCCTCGACTCTTATATCTGGTTTCTGTACAAACTGTAAATAGCCTTTCGCTCCTTGTATTTTACCCCTGCCACCTTCAGAATTTGAAAGAGAGTATTCCAGTCAACATTGTCAAAAGCTTTCTCTAAGTCTACAAATGCTAGAAACATAGGTTTGCCTTTCCTTAATCTTTCTTCTAAGATAAGTCGTAAGGTCAGTATTGCCTCACGTGTTCCAATATTTCTTCGGAATCCAAACTGATATTCCCAAAGGTTGGCTTCTACTAGTTTTTCCATTCGTCTGTAAAGAATTCACATTAGTATTTTGCAGCTGTGGCTTATTAAACTGATTGTTCGGTAATTTTCACATCTGTCAACACCTGCTTTCTTTGGGATTAGAATTATTATATTCTTCTTGAAGTCCGAGGGTATTTCGACTGTTTCATACATCATGCTCACTAGATGGTAGAGTTTTGTAAGAACTGGCTCTCCTGAGGCTGTCAGTAGTTCTAATGGAATGTTGTCTACTCCCGGGGCCTTGTTTCAACTCAGGTCTTTCAGTGTTCTGTCAAACTCTTCACGCAGTATCGTCTCTCCCATTCGTCTTCTTCTACATTCTCTTCCATTTTCAGAATATTGTCCTCAAGTACGTCGCCCTTGTATAAACCCTCTATATACTCCTTCCACCTTTCTGCTTTCCCTTCTTTGCTTACAACTGGGTTTCCATCTGAGCTCTTGATATTCATACAAGTCGTTCTCTTTTCTCCAAATGTCTCTTTAATTTTCCTGTAGGCAGTATCTATCTTACCCCTAGTGAGATAAGCCTCTACAGCCTTACATTTGTCCTCTAGCCATCCCAGCTTAGCCATTTTGCACTTCCTGTCGATCTCATTTTTGAGACGTTTGTGTTCCTTTTTGCCTGCTTCATTTACTGCATTTTTATATTTTCTCCTTTCATCAATTAAATTCAATATTTCTTCTGTTACCCAAGGATTTCTACTAGCCCTCGTCTTTTTACCTACTTGATCCATCCAGGTCCGATCTCGTTAAATTCCCACCTTTTTGCAGTTTCTTCAGTTTTAATCTACAGATCATAACCAATCAATTTCTTCATCATCTGCAGAGCTAGTTGGCATATAAACTTGTACTATTGTAGTAGGTGTGGGCTTTGTGTCTATCTTGGCCACAATAATGCGTTCACTATGCTGTTTGTAGTAGCTTACCCGCACTCCTATTTTTTTATTCATTATTAAACCTACTCCTGCATTACCCCTATTTGATTTTGTATTTATAACCCTGTATTCACCTGACGAAAAGTCTTGTTCCTCCTGCCACCGAACTTCACTAATTACCACTATATCTAACTTTAACCTATCCGTTTCCTTTTTTAAATTTTCTAACCTACCTGCCCAATTAAGGGACCTGACATTCCACGCTCTGATCCGCAGAATACCAGTTTTCTTTCTCCTGATAACGACGTCCTCGCGTAGTCCCCGCCCGGAGATCCGAATGGGGGACTATTTTACCTCCGGAATATTTTACCCAAGAGGACGCCATCATCATTTAACCATACAGTAAAGCTGCATGCCCTCGGGAAAAATTACAGCTGTAGTTTCCATTTGCTTTCAGCCGTTCGCAGCACCAGCACAGCAAGGCCGTTTTGGTTAGTGTTACAAGGCCAGATCAGTCAATCATCCAGACTGTTGCCCCTGCAACTACTGAAAAGGCTGCTGCCCCTCTTGTCTGGCCTCTCAACAGATACCCCTCTGTTGTGGTTGCACCTACGGTACGGCCATCTGTATCGCTGAGGCATGCAAGCCTCCCCACCAACGGCAAGGTCCATGGTTCATGGGGGGCAGGCATTACAATATGTAGAACAGTAAACAGTTGCACACCAACTTGTGACAAAATGAGTATGTTGGTCAATCTGTTAAGCACTTTATAGATGCAGGTGATCGAGAGCTAGTTTTTTGTTGTTTAGGATAGGTTAGATGAATTGGAAAGGTTGAACACAACACTGCACCGAGGAAAGCCGTAGGCTAAAGTGCCTGGTGACAAAGGACATGAACGTGAAGATAGCCTGGCAACTGGATGTATCATATTAAAAATATTGCATATTTACTAAAAATAATGCAATCATCATGACTAAGCTTCAGCATGTTAACACTGCAATATATGACAATGATATAATAAGTTCTGAATAATGATTTGTTATGTTTGTAAGAATTAGGAAATGTGCTTTGAATCAGACAGTACTACAATGAGTCGAATAGAAATGTATTTGACTAGCATCTGCGATTTCCTTTCTTAGCAGAAGTGAAGTAACAAATTTAAAGGATAAAGCAAGGCAACTATCAATGGGACTACATGTAAATATTTGTAGATTTAAGAATACATTTAATGAAATTTTTATGATACATACAAAACAATGTAAAGTATATTTTCAGTAAAGTGGGGCCAGGGAAAGTAACAAATGTGAGTGCAGTAGTTGGTAATGTATCTAGCTTTGTAGTGGGCAAGTAGAGGAACATCAAGGTCTTTTTGTCACTGTCATTGGAAGAGTAAAGGTTCTCTTGGTGATATTGGGCGGTTGACAACACACATGTGATAAAGAGGTTCCAGATAGGGGTAGTACAGACTTTAGTTGACTGTACTGGGACAAAGTATTCAACAGGTAAATAGTAGGACTGAGATCAGTGTTCGAGTTAACTCAATTTTAATGAGTTTTAGTGGAACTTTGAAAACAATGCGAAGTCCTGAAACTGTGTTTCATGTGCTACGAAAACACCGAGAATCATTTGTGTTCAGAACTTTCCATTTAATGCTCTGCTTGCTTCATTCTGCACTATAAATTGATTCATTTTAAGTATCTGCAGCAAGTCCATTTAGAAATGTATGGTCACCTTTTTGTACATGTTTTCTTTCTCTGCATGTAAGTAAATTTACTAGTTCAATTTGAAACAATGCATTGGACTACCTCATTAGCCTTCTGGATACTATACCTCATATCATTTAATAGTTCTGATTAATACATTTGAAAATTTATGCTTAAATTCTAAAAAAAAGGGTCACTGACTACCATGCCAAGCCACATCTACAGGGTGTTTCAAAAATGACCAGTATACTTGAAACAGCAATAAAAACTAAACGAGCAGCGATAGAAATACACCGTTTGTTGCAATATGCTTGGGACAACAGTACATTTTCAGGCAGACAAACTTTTGAAATTACAGTAGTTACAATTTTCAACAACAGATGGCGCTGTGGTCTGGGAAACTCTATAGTACGATATTTTCCACATATCCACCATGCGTAGCAATAATATGGCGTAGTCTCTGAATGAAATTACCCGAAACCTTTGACAACATGTCTGGCGGAATGACTTCACATGCAGATGAGATGTACTGCTTCAGCTGTTCAATAGTTTCTGGATTCTGGCGGTACACCTAGTCTTTCAAGTGTCCCCACAGAAAGAAGTCACAGGGGTTCATGTCTGGCGAATAGGGAGGCCAATCCACGCCGCCTCCTGTATGTTTCGGATAGCCCAAAGCAATCACACGATCATCAAAATATTCATTCAGGAAATTAAACACGTCGGCCGTGCGATGTGGCCGGGCACCATCTTGCATAAACCACGAGGTGTTCGCAGTGTCGTCTAAGGCAGTTTGTACCGCCACAAATTCAGGAAGAATGTCCAGATAGCGTGATGCAGTAATCGTTACGGATCTGAAAAATGGGCCAATGATTTCTTTGGAAGAAATGGCGGCCCAGACCAATACTTTTTGAGGATGCAGGGACGATGGGACTGCAACATGGGGCTTTTCGGTTCCCCATATGCGCCAGTTCTGTTTATTGACGAAGCCGTCCAGGTAAAAATAAGCTTCGTCAGTAAACCAAATGCTGCCCACATGCATATCGCCGTCATCAATCCTGTGCACTATATTGTTAGCGAATGTCTCTCGTGCAGCAATGGTAGCGGCGCTGAGGGGTTGCCGCGTTTGAATTTTGTATGGATAGAGGTGTAAACTCTGGCACATGAGACGATACGTGGACGTTGGCGTCATTTGGACCGCAGCTGAGCTGTCCCATCTTGAAGTTACATTTCGTCAAAATGGTTATAGTGATAGACAGATTGAACGTGCGTTGCGCTATCGACCAACTGTACATCGGGTGACTGATGATAATTCTGAGTCAACACCTAAGTCTACTGCCTTTTTGCTTTACGTAGGAAACACGTCCAATAAGATCGGTCGTATTTTATGGAAATACGATGTGAAATGTGTTTTCTGACCTCCATCTAAAATTAGAGCACTTTTGAGTTCCGTTAAGGATGATCTTGGACTGCGTAAGGCGGGTGTATATCGTATTCCTTATAGCTGCGGCATGGCATATATTGGTCAAACTATCAGGACCGTGGAGGACAGATGTACTGAGCATAAACGGCACACACGATTACAGCAGCCAAATACATCTGCTATTGCCAAATATTGCTTGGATACTGGTCACCCCATGTTATATAATAACACCGAGATATTGGCATGCACGTCCAGCTATTGGGACAGTGTCATTAGGGAGGCAGTTGAGATTAAATTAGCGAGCAACCTCGTTAACAGGGATGGAGGTTTCTGTTTAAACTCTGTTTGGAATCCGGCTCTCTCCCTTGTCAAAAAACAGAGGAACAGAGTCAATGCTGCCTCACCTGCGCATTCATAGTCTCACTATCGATAGCTCTGACTTTGGTCATCTTTGGTGGCACTAGTGTTCAGTGTGTGTGTGTGTTATCTTTCCTGCTTCTATCCGAGAACCGAGGTATTAAATTTGCATGTACGCCGCCTGTCCGTTGCAGTTTGCCTTGAAAATGGCGGGGTGTTCTCCCACCGAAATATCGGCGGTCGCTGAAAGTGTTACCTGGCTGAATTCCCGGAAGTTTTTTGAAAGTTGTATACGCCAGGAGAAACTCAGGTCTCACTTCAGATATTAAAGCTCTACAAGCAGAGAAACTCAAAGTACTTCAAATTCAGCTCTTTCAAAGATTCTCAACAATGACCAGCTCCATAATGGTCTTACTGTCACTGCTCTATGCATCATGTGCTTGGAGAACTAAGTTCTTATACTTCTCAACAGAGCTGAGCACTTACTTTAGTCGGAATCTAACTGTCTCTCGTTGGCAAACACTCCCATAATAGGTACCTTTTCTTCTGCATTCAAAATCATTTTCAGTAATGACAGTATCTTGTGGATAAATTAAAAACAATGTCAAATCAGAACATAAAAAGTCATTTTCTCAAATTCTAATTGCAGTAAGGCAAAGCGTGGTGCATTCCATCGTCTTCCATCTGTAGTCTGTCAGACCTGCAAATCACCGAAATTACAGAGTTTTATTTTCCTTGAAAATTAGGGACCCAAGTGACTCATAATTTTCACTGGAAAACCATGTTCTACACTTGTCCTGTTAATTGGAAGGTTTTTTTTTTATTTTGTTTCTGCTCATCTCTTTCAGATCATTATATACATCTAACCGGGTTTTAATAAATATTGTCTGGCAGGATTTCAACATCTTATTCAGACCCATTACGCTGAATAGTTAAACTTATATGTAATTTTACTTCAACACCACAATTTGTCGGTTCCAACAAAATTTATTCGATCTTACTCAGTTTCATCTTAATGATTTTTTTATCCTGCATCAGATTTCCCATTCTGACGGCTACTTCTGTGAATAGTTTTATGCATACAGTCAAAATTTTCTCTTTGGCAACTTAATCTGGGCCTGACTTTTTTGAAATTCAGAGTTACAGTGAATGTTAGTGTTCCTGAATGAAAGGGAAAAACTATTGCTGTTGAGCACGAGTGTAAGCATCAAGCCTGTAATTTGAAAAAAGATTTATCATTACAATTTTCATTTGTGGCAAATAACTGAATATTTATTCGATAAGTTACTCTTTCCTACTTTTGAAATTCAAGTTTCCTAAAAATACAATTTTGCTAGAAGTCAAACTGATCTAAAATAATTTACTTCTCAAGACAATAATATTCTCTGGTTTCTGTTAAAAGAATGCCCTTGAAATAACTTTGGTACATTTTGTATAGACTTTTGCGTGCTTTGCGATACAGTCCTTGTCAGCCTATATTACAATACACTGAGTTGACAAAAGTCATGGGACAGTGATATGCACATATACAGATGGCGGTAGTATAGCGTACACAAGGCACAAAAGGGCAGCGCATTGGCAGAACTGTCATTTGGACTCAGGAAATTCAGGTGAAAACTGCCCAATGTGATTATGGCCACACAACCGGAATTAACAGACTTTGTACGTTGAATGATAGTTGGAGCTAGGGGTATGGGATATTCCATTTCAGAAATTGTTAGGGAATTTAATATTCAAAAATCCACAGGGTCAAGAGTGTGCCAAGAACACCAAATTTTAGGAATTACCTCTCACCATGGACAACACAGTGGGTAACGGCCTTCATTTAAGGACTGAAAGCAGCAGTATCTGCGTAGATTTGTCAGTGCTAACAGACAAGCAACACTGCGTGAAATAACCAGAGAAATCAATGTGGGACTATGGCATATGTATCTGTTAGGACAGTGTGGTGGAATTTGGCATTAATGGGCTAGGGCAGCAGATGACTGACATGAGTGCCTTTGCTAACAGCGCGACATGGCCTGTAGCACCTTTCCTGGGCTCATGATCATATTGGTTGGACCCTGGTCAATTAGAAAATAGTGGCCTGGTCAGATATGATGGTAGGAGGTATCCCATGATTTTTGTCGCCTCAATGTAGCTTTGTTAAAGACTGCAAATAATATGCACCAGTGTTGTACTCATCAAAACAAGAGAAGCTACCATAAAGGCCACTGGCACCTACTACAATGGGGACATAAACTGTATTGGCCAAGTGGCAGAACCACAGTCTGATTCAACGAGTGACGACTCGACAGTTTGAGACTGAGCTACTTGCATTGTGATGCAGACATCTACTTCAGATTGCAACTAGCACTGCCGGTCACACCACAATATATTTCACTAACATCGTTGACATCATATACTTCTGGGTATAACGTTTAATTGATAATAACGATCAATGTTGTTTATAGCACATCTCGCTGGCGTTACAATAGGTTGCTACTACAACCATACATGCGCATTAACAATGCAAAGTGTTGCCACACTTTGCGATGTGGTAGTACGTGCCAAGAATGCTCAATATGGGACTTCACCATTTTTCATGTGAACATTGTTGTTTTGTTGACTGTAGTTGGTCAACTACAGCATCTAACTCAAAAATATTTTTCGTTAGACATGAATTAACACAGTTACCGTTCCACATTCTTATAACTTGCAGAGATGGAGAATGTGGGAAGGACACTGGAGAAGAGGATGGGATGGATTGTCAGGATACTGGGGTAGGGTTGGTAGGACGCTGGGAAGGAGGGTGGGACGGGTTGTCAGGACACTGACAAAGAGGGTGGGACGGGTTGTCAGGACACTGACAAAGAGGGTGGGACGGGTTGTCAGGACACTGACAAAGAGGGTGGGACGGGTTGTCAGGACACTGACAAAGAGGGTGGGACGGGTTGTCAGGACACTGACAAAGAGGGTGGGACGGGTTGTCAGGACACTGACAAAGAGGGTGGGACGGGTTGTCAGGACACTGACAAAGAGGGTGGGGCGGGTTGTCAGGACACTGACAAAGAGGGTGGGGCGGGTTGTCAGGACACTGACAAAGAGGGTGGGGCGGGTTGTCAGGACACTGACAAAGAGGGTGGGGCGGGTTGTCAGGACACTGACAAAGAGGGTGGGACGGGTTGTCAGGACACTGACAAAGAGGGTGGGACGGGTTGTCAGGACACTGACAAAGAGGGTGGGACGGGTTGTCAGGACACTGACAAAGAGGGTGGGACGGGTTGTCAGGACACTGACAAAGAGGGTGGGTGGGACGCCGGGAAGGAGGGTGGGTGGGTGGGTGGGTGTGTGGGTGGGTGGGTGAGATGCCAGGTGGGATGCTGGGAAGGTGGGTGGGTGGATTGTTGCACTTCAGAACAGCCAGCTTGGATGAAGGTGTGGCCTGTGTAGTGTAATCAGGGTGCTGACGACAACGAGGGCCAAGGTCAAGTCAGTCACCCTTTTACAGAGTAAAAGGGAGGAAGTCTCCTACGATGCTTAGTACAGGTGATTTTGGGATGAGGAGGAGAAGAAGTTGGCTTGTAAGTAAGTAAGTAAGTAAGTAAGTAAGTAAGTGTGCAAACACTTAGGACGCGTCCCACGTAAGCGACACAAGAGACCGACAGTGTGCGACAGCTTCAGACAATGAAACACCACTGCATGTATGGTTACGAAGGTAACCTATGTGGGCGACATCCGTGGCACTGCCTATCCTCTGCTGCAACTAGTGAAATTTGAATTCAAATGTGTTTGAATCTTGTCGCTGCAGCACGTACGGCAGTGAGAGCAGGTGACAGCAGTTATGAAATACTTATCATCTGATTTGTAAGAAAACTATTTGGTGAAAAAATTTGATTCTTCCACATCTTATAGTTTGATATCTTTGCTTGATAAAGGTTTGAATTTATTTTTGTTATTCATCATAGTAACTGCGCTGCACGAAACTGAGTACATGGTTGATGAAATTTTTAAGAATTTGCAGAGGTAAAACCACATTGTGTAAACTTTCCGTATAGTTCGTTTAAGGCCATACATTATTGCATATGATATGTAACCAATATATCTAAATTGAATTTAAATTATAAATTGGAATGATATCTCTTTTCATTCTTGAGATATTTGTTGCTATATCCACAGATGGATCGCTCGCGGCACGTCCGAATCCTTTACTGTGCTTCGGGAATCAGGGGGTCGTAAAAATCTGTCATATCTCAAACGGTTCAAGATATCGAAACGACATGTTTTGGAAATCACAGCACACTCAAGGGACTATTTTATCACATGATTAACACTTGATACGTTTTTGTAAACGCGTGAGCAGAGCAGAAATGTGACTCCCTATAAATTACACCACGAGATTTTGTCCGAATTTTCACAGTCAAACAAAGAGAGAGAAACAGGCAAATGGGGTACCAAGGTGACTAGTGTGAGGTCTAGTTCTGCATGAAAATATTTAACTGCTTGAAAGTAATGAGTTGAGGAAAACCTGAAATATCTCACGAAAAGCTGCTGCCAAGCTATGTAAATGAAGTGTCAAAAAGTTCACTTGTTCAAGGCCTAGTTATTTTGCACATAAAAGATACATTGGTGTGGTATTTAAATGTCATAAAGGCCACCTTCGAATTAAGTACCAAAGTTATGATTTTCGAGAACAGAAAACGTTAGGAGGGCAAACGAGGAGCTAGTAAGATCACGCTTTCTGAATAAACTTGAAAATAAAGAATGAAAGAAATCGGTCATATATTTTGCGAAATGATTTGTGTAAAAGAAATAAACAGATCAGACAAACATTCTACGGGCCTTTGAATGATGCTCGAAATCATGAACAGAAAATGAAGTGCATCAAAAGTTTCCCTCATATTCTTTATTTCATCCTTTTAGACAAATGATTTCACAAAACGTTTGACTTTCTTTTCAAAAATTTTGCCTTTTACAGACTATTTAGATTAAATGAAACACTTAGCCTTAACACTGACTTCTAATGAATTATGTTCGCAACATCAAATATCTATAAAATTTCATGCTTGTTCATTGTAATTTATTAGGAGTTTAATGTGTGTGATATACTGGGATAGGTGTGCATACATTTAAAGATAAAGTACTTTGGCAAGACCTTAAAAATATACTTAGTGATGCAGTGTACATGATATACGAAGGCTATCCACAAAGTACATTACGTTTTCGTTTGTGTCCGTTAGGGGCGGGGCTAGTGCGGCCATCTTGGTGTCATGGCATTCCGCCGCTCAGTCAGCATCCTGCCGTGCTAGTGAGAGGTTCGTGCTGTACTCTGTTGAGTTACTGTGACAGTTTGATTTGTCAGCGTTAATTGAAAATGCCGCGGAGTGTAAAGTGCGTGCTGTAATAAGGTTTCTGACTGCAAAAAACTGTACACCGATAGAAATCTATCGGCAGCCTTGAGAAGTGTATGGTGACAACATAATCACTGAAGGTGGAGTGCATCAATGGGTCATAAAATTTAAAAATGGCCGAACTAACATTCACGACAAAGAGTGAAGTGGAAGACCCAGTATAGTGACTGCCGAACTTGTCGAAAAAGTCAATGCCGCGGTCCGTGAAAACCGTAATTTCACAATAACGGAACTCTCTATGAGTTTTCCACAAATTTCACGAAGTTTGTTGCACAAAATCATTACCGAAAAGCTTGGTTACCACAAGTTTTGTGCAAGATGGATACCAAAAATCTTGACAGAGATTCACAAAAATCAGCGAAAGGCTGCAGCGTTAATGTTTTTGGACGCTTACGAGAAAGATGGTGACTAGTTACTCGATCGCATCGTTACTGGTGATGAAACATGGGTTAAGCATGTGAACTGCGAGACAAAATTGCAGTCAATGCAGTGGGGGCACACAAATTCCCCCCAAAAACCCAAGAAATGCATGCAGACAATGTTGGCAAGGAAGGTGATGGCGACTGTCTTTTGGGACAGAAAAGGTGTGATTTTTGTGGATTTCCTGGAAAGAGGCAATACAATAAACTCTCAAAGGTATTGCCAAACTCTGCACAACCTCAGAAGAGCAATACAAAACAAGCACAGGGGAAAGTTGGGCTCAAAGATCTTGCTGATTCACGACAACGCCCGGGCCCACACGGCAAATGCCACTCATGAAGTTCTCAAATCTTTTAAGTGGAAGTTGTTTCCTCATCCGCCATACAGTCACGACCTGGCACCGAGCGACTTCCACTTATTCCCAGCAATGAAGAAGTGGTTGGCTATGCAGCGTTTTGATGACGACGCACAGCTTCAAGAAGACGTAACCACATGGTTGAAGGCGCAAGCGGCCGAATTTTACGATGAAGGAATTTCCAAGCTCGTCCATCGCTACTATAAGTGCCTTAATTTAAATGGCAACTGTGTAGAAAAGTAGTATTTAAGTGTGGCTTTCATCCATATATAATAAAAAAAATTTCCAATACTTTATTTATTTTTAATTCCAAAACGTAATGTTCTTTGTGGATAGCCCTCGTACATAACACTTAGTATACAGAATTGTAGATGAGTCAGTTAAAATATAGGTAGTAGCTGCGATCGAACCCACGACCTTCTCATGAACCTAATTACAAACTGTGAACGCTACCGAGTACCGTTACACCACAGTCAGGTCTCAGTTGGTGTGTTCATTCTTTATATTTATCATAGTCAGTCATCCTTCTGCATTTATCAGGTGTTAAAAGTTCTTGATCATGTAAAACACGTCAGTCTTCAATTTATTGATGAGATAGTCAAATGCTCTTCTGCTTATTCACGGGTATTCAAAGGATTGGTCTGGTGATATTCGTAGTTGATGATATAAATAATGAAATTCTCCATGAAGATACCACCCTTTGTAAATTTCACATACAGCATTTCTTTTTGTTTTATTTTCCTAAGTAAGGCTAATTTTGTAGCCTTACTCTCCAGCTACAGTATTCTACAGTTTAGGGGCACTGTTTTATAGGAACAGCTGGTTGGCTCTAAGCAGTCATCTTGTAGCACAAGATGGTCGCTCACACACAGGACACCTGAGCTTTTAACCCGATGCTGATGCTTGTCGCTGGAGTGTCGTGTATCCAGACGTCTCTCGTTGTCGGTCACTTCTGACATTTACAGCCATAAGAATCAATTTAACAACAATTTACTTCCCAACAGTTCAGCCTTATTCAGAGAGGTGTCTTACATTGGCTTTATATCTTTGCACATCAATAAGTAAACCCTGTCACTCTATGTGTTAGTCCTTTCCAGCAACTACTGCTTCCTGAATTCTACCTTTCACTAACGGAGATGAGCACTCTGCATGCAACTTGTTCCAACAATATACAATCAAATACTTTAACCACAATGGGAGACAAAAGTGAGGTAGCACTTGTTCCTCCTTATATTCTGACACACAGAAAATATCAACTGTTACTCGTTGTGACTATATGCAATGATTCTCAATATGAGACAAGTGCACAACAGCACTTGTTCCTCTAAATAGTCTGACACATGGAAAATACAATTACTTGTTGCTACTACTAGAGGCAAAAACTAGAGAGCTTGTTCTTCTCTAACAGGCAGAAAACTCAAGGTAGCAACCGTTGTTGGATACTTATCAGAAACTCAGTTGCTCTTCCTCGAATATATGCTGTTTTCTGAGTGTTTTACTGCAGCAGCATTGAAGTATCGCACTACTCTGAGACCTAGACTCAGCAGCAGCACTACTTCCACATTACTTCTTACTCTCCATCATTCACTACTCCACCTATGCTAACCACTCCTCCTAACCCATAGTACCAACGACTTGGCCCTGTGTACTCGTCACTTATGTTGTTGTTGTGGTCTTCAGTCCTGAGACTGGTTTGATGCAGCTCTCCATGCTACTCTATCCTGTGCAAGCTCCTTCATCTCCCAGTACCTACTGCAACCTACATCCTTCTGAATCTGCTTAGTGTATTCATCTCTTGGTCTCCCTCTACGATTTTTACCCTCCACGGTGCCCTCCAATGCTAAATTTGTGATCCCTTGATGCCTCAAAACACGTCCTACCAACCGATCCCTTCTTCTAGTCAAGTTGTGCCACAAACTTCTCTTCTCCCCAATTCTATGCAATACCTCCTCATTAGTTACGTGATCTACCCACCTTATCTTCAGCATTCTTCTGTAGCACCACATTTCGAAAGCTTCTATTCTCTTCTAGTCCAAACTAGTTATCTTCCATGTTTCACTTCCATACATGGCTACACTCCATACAAATACTTTCAGAAACGACTTCCTGACACTTGAATCTATACTCGATGTTAACAAATTTCTCTTCTTCAGAAACGCTTTCCTTCCCATTGCCTTATACTATGTGATAAAAAGTATCCAGACACCCTCAAAAGCATACGTTTTTTTGTATTGGGTGCATTGTGCTGCCACCTACTGCCAGGTACTCTGTACCATCGACCTCAGTAGTCATTAGAAATCGTGAGAGAGCAGAATGTGGCGCTCCGCAGAACTCACGAACTATGAACGTGGTCAGATGATTGGATGTCACTTGTGCCATATGTCTGCACGTGAGATTTCCACAATCCTAAACATCCCTACGTCCACGTTTCCAATGTGATGGTGAAGTGGAGACATGAAGGGACAGGTACAGCACAAAAGTGCACAGGCCATTCTTGTCTGTTGACTGACAAGAGCGTCGACAGTTGAACAGGGTCATAATGTGTAATCTATCCAGACCATCACACAAGAATTCCAAACTGCATCAGCATCCACTCCAAGTACTATGACAGTTAGGCAGGAAGTGAGAAAACTCTGATTTCATGGTCGAGCGGCTGCTCATAAGCCACACATCATGCCAGTAAATGCCAAATGACACCTCGCTTGGTGAAAGGAGCGTAAACATTGGTGTAAGGAGCATAAACATTGGACGATTGAACAGTGGAAAAATGTTATGTGGAAAGACAAATCACGGTACACAATGTGGCGATCCAATGGCAGGGTGTGGGTATGGTGAGTGCCCGGTGAACGCCATCTGACAACGTGTGTAGTGCCAACAGTAAAATTCGGAGGCAGTGGTGTTATGGTGTGGTCGTGTTTTCATGGAGGGGGCTTGCACCTCTTGTTGTTTTGTGTGGCACTATCACAGCACAGACCTACATTAATGTTTTAAGCACCTTCTTGCTTCCCACTGTTGAAGAGCAAATCGGGGATGGCGATTGCATCTTTCAACATGATCAAGCACCTGTTCATAACGCACAGCCTGTGGCAGAGTGGTTACAAGACAATAACATCCCTGTAATGGACTGGCCTGCACAGAGTCCTGATGTCAATCTTATAGAACACCTTTGGGATGTTTTGAAATGCCGACTTTGTGCCAGGCCTCACCGGCTGACATCGCTACCTCTCCTCAGTGCAGCACTCCATGAAGAATGGGCTATCATTCCCCAAGAAACCTTCCAGCACCTGACTCAACATATGCCTGCGAGAGTGGAAGCTGTCATCAAGGCTAAGGGAGGGCCAACACCATATTGAATTCCAGCATTACCAATGGATGGCGCCATGAACTTTTAAGTCATTTTCAGCCAGGTGTCCGGATACTTTTGATCACATGGTGTGTACTGATCTTTCAGGGACTTTTTGGATGAGTTTCTCTCACATCGTTGTGCTCTCCTGAAGGTCTTCCTGGCTGGAGGCCCACATCTTCCAGTCGCCTTGGTGCCTAAGGGTGTCATCGTCACTCCTGAGCAGGCTGTTAACAAGTCTGACTTCATACAGAATGCTGACTCCCTTCCTGACGCCCACCTGGCACCATGCCTTGCATGTTGACTGAATACTTAAGTTTCTCTCCTTTCCTCACAGCCATGACATTTCTTACATTAATAAAATATTGATAGCCATGGCAGGACGGTTGGAAAGTGGGTAGGAGGATGGATGGGAATGTGGGAGTGTGGGAAGGTAGGAGAATGGGAAAGAGGAAAAGTGGGAAGGTGAAGGTAGGAAGGACAATTCGAATGTAGCATCATAACAGCAGCATGGTCAATAGAGACGGACCACAAGCTCATATTATAAATGAATGGGGAAGGACATCAGCAATGCCTTTTCAAAGGAACCATCACAGCTCTTGCCTGGAGTGATTTAGGGAAATCATGGAAAATCTAAATCTGGAGGGACAAACATGTATTTGAATCATCATCCTCCTGAATGTGAAACTTCCTTAGCTATCTGTTCTGCATTATCTATGACATATCACAGGATTGTAGGATTGTTCAGGTAAGTACATAGCGACAGGTGCTAATGCTACAGTTTTTTTTTGTCTACTTCAAGTTTTTTGTATGCTATTGCCTAATTATTATTATTTTATGAAGATTTCTGTGCTGCTAACTTAAGTTTTGGTATTGCTTGAGATAAATCACAGTCCTATAACTGTAAGTAGTAAGATAACCAAAATATGCTCCCAGGAAATGTTACATTTCTCTTAACAAAAAATGTGTAGTTAAACAATTTTCTTTTATAGATCACTTATGATGCTTTCTACAAATGGGAGGGATGTTTGGTTAAAAAAAAAATAAACATTCAGCTGCAAAGATAGGTAATATTTATTCTTATCTATGTGATAAACGTAACTCAAGTAGCAACCAAGGTAGAATGGCTCCAAATATTAACAACAGAGCCTCGGGTTCTGGAAGTGTTGAGTGTAGCCTCATACAGAACATGGATGATAAACAGTTCAGACAAAAAGAGAATAGAAGCATTTGAAATGTTGTGCTACAGAAGAATGCTGAAGATTAAATGGGTAGATTGTTTAGGTACAGAACCACATCAGTGAAATTTACGGCACAATTGACTGAAAGATGGGATCCACTGACCATCCTGAGAATTGGTCAGCAACTCTTTTCCAGGCACAAGAAGTTTAAAGTACAGAGTTAAGTTTGTTAATTGGAACAAGCTTGTAATAACACAAAGTTACTAAGCTGTATTTACTGTGTGCATTTAAGTCTAAAATATGTGTTTCTAGTAGCCACAGTTTCACATTTTAATTGCGGTGTAATGTATATTCCCACTGTTTGTTTTGTTTCAGGTGTTTATTTTAGTGAGAGTAGTAAGTAACAACTGTAGAGCTCGTTAGTTGGTCAGCAGCTCCCGTCCAGGCAGCACCACTTCAGAGCACAACATTCTGTTTGTGGGTTCAGCATTTTAATCAAGTTTATTCTATGGGTCCTCTGACTAATATGGATAGGGACTGTGATTACTGCATTCAGATGTGAGCCGAGTTGTTGACCATTTGCTCGCAGCTCCAGGCAGTTGTGCAGCATGAGGCTGTTGCCAACAGGCATCGCTGTGGTGGGCTGAATGTGGGGATGCAAGGTCTGTCCAGCACACCCCTCGTGTACCCCAATTGGTCCACTAGTGTGACCACCCCAGTTACAGCTTGCATTGAAGATGACCCCTCATCCATTGTCAAGTGGGGGGTTGTTTCAAGGTGTGGCAAAAGATTTTTCAGGGGGACTGGTTGAAGGGCCAACCCAGTTCATCTGGTGAACAGGTTTAAGGCGCTATTTGCGACAAAGACCCTGAGCCAGATGTAGTTGCTCGCCCTATTGCAGAGGAAGCCTCTCAGCCCCCATGATCTGAGCATTCACAGAGGATGGGTTTACGGGTAATTGGGATCTGCAATGTCAGGTGCACAATGCGGTCTCTTAGAGACATGACTGCCAAGGATGGGAAGAGACCCAGTGTGTATCTTGTGTGTATTCTGGGTAGAGTCATTCCAAATGTGGGACAAGTGCTTCCGGATGCCATGCAGAGAGCACAGTGAAGCCAGCTACAGGTGATGGCTTATGACAGGAAATCGAAGTGTGTCACTTTGGATCAGAAGGGATTTTCTCTGGTTGCGTGTAGCTATCTGAAGTGGTAAAGACTGCCAGTCTTGCTTTTGAGAGGAAGGCAGAGCTCACCATCTGTAGCATTGTTGACAGGACTGACTGCAGACTTCTGGTAGAGAGCCAAGTGGAAGGTCTGAATCTGTGGCCCTGGCAGTTCTGCATGTCTATACGGGTGAAGACTTCTAGACTTACACCATAGGGTGGTAGGGTTTCAGATTCTGTTTAATAGGTCACGTGTCCACTACATGGAGGAGGTGGCTACAGGGGTGCAGGGGCTGTGTGGAATGGACAGGGGTTTCTTTTTAGGTTACAGCGTATTGGGATAGTGCAGAATGTGCTTCAGTTTCAAAGGGTGCAGGACAAACATAGGAAAAGGGTAGACATAGCAATAATCAATATTGTAGTTGTAAACTGTCGTAGCTGAGTTGGGAAAGAACAAGAGCTTTTAGTGCTAATAGAAAGCACTAAATTTCAATTCTTTACAGGCATAGGAAGCTGGCTAAAACCAGAGATAATTTCAGCCAAAATTTTTGAAGGACTCACCAGTGTTTAGAAATGATGGATTAAATGTAGTTGGTGGCATCATCTATGTTGCTGTAAAATGTAGATTATCCAGCTAAATGGAAGTAGATAGTTCCCATGAGTTAGTATGGGCACAGGTTGTATTTGAAAGCTGGAATATATTAATAACTGGTCCCTTTTACCAACCCCCCAACTCAGATGATACAGCTGCTGAACATTTCAAAGAAAACTTGAGTCCTTATCACAAACATGTACCCCAGTCATACAAGGGGTGTTCAATAAGTAACACAACACATATTTTGTTGCTGTGGGACATGGTGGAATATTCCCGCTTCAGCTCCTATAGTTTCATGAAGTTGCAATAGGTGACAGTACTATATGTAGCCCCCAAAATTACATCTGTAATGGAAGTGCATTCCAAGCAGACACTGTCATGGAGTTTCTTTTGGTGGAAAACCAGAGCATTACAGATGTTCATAGAATGTCTATGGAGACTTGGCAGTGAACAAAAGCACAGTTAGTCAATGAGTGAGGCATCTGTCATCTTCACAACAAGGTCACACAAACCTGTTTGATCTCCCAAGTGCCAGCCGGTCAGTCACACACAGCTGTGACTCCTGCAAGGTTGGAACATGTAGCCACACACATTCAAGGTGATCAAAAGATCACAACCAAACACCTTGTGGCACACAGCTGCGACTCCTGCAATGCTGGAATGTGCAGACACACTCATTCACAGTGATTAAAGGATCACGATCAAACATCTCACTGCACAACTGGATGTCTCTGTTGGTAGTGATGCTGACAGTCTGCACACACAATAGGAGCTCACAAAACATCATTGGATTGTTCTTCCTCATCCACCCAACAGCCCGGAACTTCCATCTTCCGACTTCCATCTGTTTGGCGCAATGAAAGATGCAATCCACGGGAAATAGCACACAGATGATGGGGAGCTTAGTGACGCAGCAAAAAATTGGCTGTGATGTCGAACTGCTGAGTGGTACCATGTTGCCATACAGGCCCTCCCAGTAAGGTGGCCTAAGGCCATCACTCTGAACAGAGATGATATTGAAAAATAGGGTTCTGTAGCCAAAAGAGTGGGGAATAATATGGTGTATTGGAATAGTGAATAAAACCAACCTTCTCTCAGCAAAAAAAGTGTTGCATTACTTATTGAACACTTCCACACAATTACAGTTGGTGGTGACTTCAATCTATCCTTGATTTGTTGGCAAAATACATATTCAAGCTGGTGGGCGCTATAAACCATCATCATAAACTCTACTAAATGCTTCCTTTGAAAATTATTTTGAGGATTAATTCAGGAGCCCACTTTAAGGGTAAATGGTTGTGAAAACATAATGACCTTCTGGCAACAAATAATCCTGAGCAAATGGGGACCATTATGACAGATACAGGGACTAGCAACAGCAAGATTGTAGTAGTGAGACTGACCACAGCAACAATCACATCCACCAAAGTAAACACAAAATATATCTACTTAAAAAAGCAGATAAAAATTCACTTGATGCATGATGCATTCATAAGAGAGAGCCTCCACTCCTTTACAACTATGTAAGTGTATATGAAATGTGGCTCAAACTCAAAGAAACAGTATCTGAGGCAACTGAGATATTTATACTAAATAAATTAATGAAAGAGGGTGCTGATCTGCCATGGTGTATAAAATATGAGAATACTGGTGCAGAAGTAATGAAAAAAAGAATACCAAATTTAAAGGAACACAAAATCTCCAAGACTGGTGATATTTTACTGAAGCTTGCAATTCAGCCCAGAATGCAATGTGAGATGGTTTTGACAGCTTCCACAGCGGATCTCTGTCTTGGAATCTGATGGAAACTCCACAGAGATTCTGGTCGTATGTAAAGTACACCAGCTGCACAACACAATAAATACCTTCACTATGCGATACCAATGTAATATTATTGATGACAGCGCCACTAAACCAAAGATATTAAGCAAAAGGAAGTATTTCATAATTCAAATCAAAAACAACTACTAACACAAGTAACTTAGAAGCACATACCCTTGGTGCAGCGAAGCAGCTTAAAGCACATAATAAAGGCAAGTCTTCCAGTCAACATGGCATACCAATAAGGTTCCTTTTAGAATATGCTGATACAACAGCCCCATACTTAGCAATCGCATACAACCACTCACTCGACGAAAGATCCACACTTAAAGACCGGAAAGTTACACAGGTCAACACCAATACTCAAGAAAGTAAATACGAGCAAATCCACTCAATTACAGACCCATATATCCAATGTAGATTTGCAGTAGGATTTTGAAACATATACTGTGTTTGAACATTATGAATTATCACTAACGTATCTATCTACTGACACAAAGTCAGCACAGATTCAGAAAATACTCTTGTGAGACGTAAGTAGCTTTTTATTCACACAAAGTAATGAGTGCTATCAACAGGGGATCTGTAATTCCATATTTCTACATTTCCAGAAGGCTTTTGACACCACTCCACACAAGAGGCTCCTACTGAAACTGCGAGTCTCTGGAGTATCGCTTCAGTTGTGCAACTGGATCCATGATTTCCTCCGAGAAAGGTCACAGTATGTAGCAATCAATTAGAAATTACTGATTAAAGAGAACTGATATCCAGAGTTCCCCAAGGAAATGTTAGAAGCCCTCTGCTGTTCCTAATCTACTTTAACAATTTAGGTGGTAATCTGAGAGCCATCTTGGATTGTTTGCAGATGATATTGTCATTTATCATCTAGAAAGTAATCAGAAGATCAAAACTAACTGCAAAATGACTTAAGACACAATATGTGAATGGTGTGAAAAAGAGACAATTGTCTCTTCATAAGGAAAAGTGTGAGGTCGTCCACATGAGTACAAAAAGAAATCCATTAAATTTTGATTACATGATAGATCACACAAATTTAAATGCTGTCAATTGATTAAATTCCTACAAATTACAGTTATGAGCAACTTAGTTGGAACAATCACATAAGTAATAATGTAGGGATGTAAACCAAAGGCAATCTTTTATTGACAGGATACTTAGAAGATGCAAAAGGTCTACTAAAGATGCTCATAGATTCATGTTATTTATCCTATGCTGAAATTCTGTATGGGACCCTTACCTTACGACATTGAAAAAGTTCAGAGAAGGGCAGCTCATTTTGTATTAACGTGAAACAGGAGAAAGTGTGTCACAGATACAATAGACGAGTTGGGATGGCAATCTTTAAAACATTAAGTGCCTTTCATTGCAGCGACATATTTTCACAAAATTTCTGTCATCAAATCTCTCCACTGAATGTGAAAATATTTTTTTGTCACCAACCTACATAGGGAGAAATGATGATCATAATAAAATAAGAGAAATCAGAGCTCGTACAGAAAGATTTAAGTGTTCCTTTTTCCCCATGTGCTATTAGTGAGTGGCATGTTAGAGAAATAGTCTGAAGGTGGTTCAAAGACCCCTCTGCCAGGCGCTTAAGTGTCAACTGCAGAGTAGTCATGTAGATGTAGTGGACGTAGGTTGCAGTAGCTATTCAGAAAGATGAAGAGCCTTGCAAAACATGAGTATAATAATACTAATTCTAGAGCCATAACAATTTATTCAATTTTAGAATAATTTCTGTAATTTTTATTTTTTTAATCTTGTTGGCTTTTTCGATGGTTAAAAACATTTCTTTTGCTTACTTAAATACACTGGAAAGACTTTAAAGAACTGTACTTTTAAATGAACCTTCTTTTGTCATCTTTCAGTTACTTTGCAGGCATCAACAACATCTAGGATAGCTTTGCATTATATGCACGAAGGTGGTTGGAAAATTTCTCAAAACAGAATAGGAAAAAACTACTTACATCATTGAAACGTTTTTATTTTTTAATGTAGTCTCCTCGTAGATTAATGCACTTGGTCCAACAATGTTCCAGTGCCTTGATTCCATCTCAAAAATAGTTTCCTCCAGGCCTGCAAAATAGTTGTCAACGCTGGCTATCAATTCTTCGTTTGAAGTGAATCTTCGTCCACCAAGAAAAATTTTCAGTTTTGGGAAGAGATGGAAGTCTGATGGAGCCATATCAGGTGAATAAGGTGGGTGTGGCAACAATTCACACCTTAGTTCATGTAATTTTGCCATGGCGACGGCACATGTGTGGGCTCGCATTGTCTTGATGGAAGATGAATTTTTCTTCCTTGCTAAACCTGGCCTTTATTCACGTATCTTTTGTTGCAATTTGTCCAGGTGGTTAGCATGGTATTCTCCAGTAATTGTTTGCCCAGTGGGGAGATAATCTACAAACAGAATCCCCTTCACATCCCAGAACACTGATGCCCTGACCTTTCCCGCCGAAGGAATTGTCTTTGCTTTCTTTGGTGGTGGAGAATCGGCATGTTTCCACTGCTTTGACTGTTGTTTTTTGTCTCTGGGGTATAGTAGTGCACCGAAGTTTAATCTGTCGTCACAAGCCGGTGCAAAAAATCTTGCTTGTTTCTCCTAAAATGGGCCAAACATTGTTCTGATATGTCCAATCTCATGTGTTTTTGATCCAGCGTCAGGCGTCGCAGCATCCATATTGCAAATAATTTTTTTCATTTCTATTTCTTCATTTAAAATATGATACACTCTTCATAGGTGACATCTGGCAAGTGTGAGCAATTTCACACACTTCCATGACCATTTTTTGCACTTTTGCAATGATTTCTGGAGTAGTGACACATCTTGGCTGACCACTGTGCAGATCATCATCTAAGCTCTCCCGACCAAATTTAATTCATTTGTCCACTTGGTAACAGTTGAATATGAAGGAGCAGAGTCTCCCAGTCTATTCTGGAAATCAGCATGAATGTCCTTTGCTTTCACACCTTTCTTTATGAAGCACTTAATCACTGCTCGAATCTCGATTTTTTCCATCTTTGCAAATCACTGCGTGGGAACAACAACAGAGCCAGTCACCACCACAGCTCTCTTCCAAGAGCACTGATGTTGCACATGTTTACAGGCAACAGTCCAATTAATATCACGTGAACAACTCATTGCGCTAGCACTGACCTCTCGTGGTGGTTCCGAGAACTTTTCAAACCACACTCTTATTATTTTACATGGTTTTGACTTATAGCAATTAAGCATAATGAGAGGTATATCATGTTGATACAATTTTTTCTATCCCTTTTTTAAATCTCTTATTGCAGTAGATAGTAATGATCTTTCTTTTACGTGTATTGTTGATTCTGAAGATGCCTATTGCACAGACAAAACCAAAAAACTTCATGACCAAGATAGGTAAATAAAAAATTATGATAAAAACATTATTAATAACTACAGGAAGTCTGACACACAATGCGAGTGCTGTGTGGGAACCAATGATGGCAGACCAGCTTGGATCACCAGTGACATTCTGGCTGGTTCCTCTGATTCTAGCAAGTAGCTTACTGGTTTTTGATACATTGAAGCAGCTTGGAGGGAGACAGACAAAAGTGTTGCAAAATTTAGCACTTCAAATTGGTGTGTCATCAGCTTTGTTCACAGAGCTGTGCACAACCTCAAACTGCAACCTCACAAAGCAACAGTATGTAAACTTGCCAAAGAATAGATAATGCAAACCTGAAAATCCTCACTGATTACATTTACACCACATGTACAGTATGATGAATGGAGTGTGGTACGTAATTAGTGCCACAAAAATTACTGGACTAATCTTTATCCAGTGAACCTTAACTTCTGAATGCTATATGAACAATATATTGCAAACTTTTTTTTGAAGGAATCACTATGAATTCTCAGGTCAAGAATTCTCATAATTAGTCTAACCAATATCACATTTCAATTTCTCTACAAAAAAATTCTGATGTAGTGATGAATTACATATTTCAGTAAAAACATTGCTTATGTTACAAGAAGACGTTCTAACTATTAAATTACAAAAGCTATCAGCACTGTTTGAGAGCTATTTCTAATGAATTGTTCATTTTCTTAATTTCAGAAAGGACTGCCTACATGAATTATTATTACAAATCACTGTACCAAAAATAAACAAAATATTAGAGAAAGATTAAGAGTAGGGTGCTGTTCTAAAAAACTAACTAGCACAGAACACACTTACATCTGCATGACTACACAGCATGTTTCAGATGAAATAATAAATATAAATTTTAGGAGGTTTTAGAACATTACTCTGAAGAAAACATTCAGTGTAATGCAGTGGCAGCTATTGGTATCTGAATTGGATGTTGCACTGAAGTTTAAGTGTCGCAAGTGAGAAAAGTCTATCTCTGCACCTGGCTTCCCGAGATTCGCTATGATGTAAACAACTCTAGATTTCATGGCGTATGAAGGTCACAAAATTCAATTTTTTAAATCCTATTTATATTCCTGGGAAAACTTAGAAATATATCTATGACAGAAAAATAGATGTGGAAAAGAGCATGCTACAATTCATAGACTGTCTAGAAAAAACTCTAGTCATGTGTGATGAGCTAAATTCTGAGTAGAAATATCATTTACAAGACTGAAAATAAAAGAAATTACACACTTCACAGCCACATAGCCAAGACCATTTTATTAATATTCATTCTAAATGTTCTCTTAAAGTATCAAATCCAAGTCTCTTTACAGCCAGCTGCTTCTCATCAGAAAGGTGGGAGAAGTCTGTACCCTGTAAATTATTTACACTATTCATTTTCAATTGCACTCCACAATCCAGAAATTGAGAAACAAGCTAGTTCTCACTTTCCAGAATGTGTTAGATACAGCAACACACAGAAAACTATGGTATGATGAACAATAACACTGAATCACTTTCAAACACCACAGTGTCTATACACAAGTCTCTTAGAAATAATATTCATACAACAGGTGAATATTACGGCTGCAGTAACATGAAAAATCTACACACTTTCCAAAATGTCACACTGTTAGCATTAAACTAAGCTCTATTTGTAATTGACAAAAATATATGATGCTGTTATTCTGATGAGAACACATTTCATCTGAATTTCAACCCTCACAACAAATTTGTGAAGAAACAAAAATTGTTATGATTGTGGTTGAAATGTCAATATTGGTAATATTGTGGGTGGCAAAACTGTGTTCACTATCGACTTTGATGACAAATTAATATTGCAGGAGCAGAGAAAGTTGCAAGAAATGTCCTCTGTAGAGTAATGCTATTTAACGGGGCATGTGGAACTGTTTCTTGTTAGGGAGCTTGCATACTTGACTGCAACACCCTGTGACATCACTGGTGAATATGCTACCTGGTGCTATGGCCAGACCACAATTACTACTTGCTCGAAGTACAATGGCCCACTCTAAGAGTTGATGTAGGACTGTAAATCCCCGAGTTTCCTTCAAGCCCAGCAGGATTTGTAAGTTTCTTACGAGGTAACAAGATGTTGAATGACCGAAGATAGTTCATTATAATATATTTCATGGTGTATATTTGGCTTCCTAAACCAAGAAAATAATAAAAGGGGACAAATGAAGTGAAAAATTATTGGGCGTTGTACAATACTGCAACAATACTACGCACAGCCACTGGTATAAGGTGTGTCCAATTTTTGATGGTTACAGAGAGACAGCTGTAACAATGCAACTCAAACACTCACAGAAGGTTTTAAGCAAAGAAACGATTTAAGTTAGAAGCTGATTTCCATAAATTCCACCTCTGACTTCAAAATACTTTCAAATTCTCTAGATAGCACTGCACGTAGCTCTTCCAAGATCGTCTTAGCGTTCTTTTATGAGAGCACCACTATTGAGAAACTGAGTGGTCAATTTGTATTTTGTGTTCACTACTTCTTTGTGGTCTTGGCATTTAAACCACCCTCACACACAAAAATCTGGAGGGGAAACCTACAGGGACCTTGGTGGCCAATAAATGTGACCATTTTTGTCTAACTATCTTCGCAGAATGTTAGGTTTAGGTGATGTGTCACCTGGTAACTATGAATGTGCAGGGACCTCTTCATTCTGGAAGAACATACCCATCTTTGTAGCCAAAGGAACCTCTACAAATAAAACGTTAGGTTAATTTTCAAGAAACTCTAGATAAGTGGACCTTGTAAGACAATTTGATAAAACAAGCAATCTAGTCAACTGATAGCAAATAAGCTGTCTTGAGAATGTGTGTCCACAAAAGCATGTAGGTTTCTGTCAGATCACCAATATGAGTTATGAGTGTTATTGCTACTGATATAAGTGAAAGCGGGTTCATCAACAATATGATATACTCTCCAATTAGCCAACAACAAAACTCCAATCATCTACCTTCAACTCCTTCTCGAAGGTGTTGAATCTCCTGCAACTGATGACAGAGATACTGCATATCTAACGTACAATGTCCACTGTGTTTTCTTATGTGGAACGCCAATATGTGTAGAAATTCACTCTCTCTCTCTCTCTCTCTCTCTCTCTCTCTCTCTCTCTCTCTGTGTGTGTGTGTGTGTGTGTGTGTGTGTGTGTGTGTGTGTGTGTGTGTGTGTTGAAGGACAGTGTTTTACCAACTGAATAATTTTTTATACTTCATCCACACACTGCTCATTTGCACATTCAAATAATCTTGAATGAGGCACTCTGCAGTTATGAAATCATCTACCATTTTCTCTACAAGCAGTAGAAGTATTTCCATTAAAAAAAAAATAAATAACCACTATATCAACATACTCAGCATTTGTGAACACATGTGGCATGTTTAAACCATACAGTATAATTGGCTAACAAATCACAATCACAGTTGAAAAACTGAATTATGTAAACTCAAGCAAAACTTCAGAACATGAATTTCAAAACAAAATTACAATCTGATTAACTTGTAGCAACTGGCATACCACACATTAAATGAAAATTTATCTTTGTAATCCACTGTATCTCTGCCAGCAATACAAATTGGACCCATGTTATACCCAATATTTTATTTGAATTAGTCTCTTATAGCACTGCTTAAAATATTTACTATTCCTCCCGAAATGTCCTATATTTTTCCAGATGACTACATTACACTGGCACTGGACCAATGTAGTCACCTAGGAAATTTAGTCAGTCCAGACAACGTAGCCATCTACATGTATTCTGAACTTGTTAGCTCTTAAGGAGGATATCATCTGAAAAGCTTAGTCTCATTTATGAGGTTATGAAGTGCTCAATGCCTTAACTATATGGTGGGTCACTAGCCTTATTCCTTCTATTATTTAAATTCCACCCAGGACTTCCCAGGAACATTTAAAAAACTAAACTACATTAAATTGAACCAGTCATTCACATTTCTAACAACTACTTGACCGTGTTTACTTAACTACATTTACACACCGTTTGTTAAAAATACTTGCTGTTTGTAAACAATGATTGGCCGTCTCCATATCCAATTTAATAGTAATATTACCTTATATTATTCTGCTGGCTGCAGTTATATTTCAATCTTTCCACAAGATAGCCACTTTGTACTGATGGTGTTACACATCTAAATTACTTTATTATCGGATCTTTTAAGAAGTGAAGAACAATGTCATTTCTGGCAATTTTCTTATGTGCTTTCTGAATGCATGACAGCTAAAAATTCTTCATATTCTGATGCAATATTTGTGTTTCATTACCGTAATCGACAATCTTTTCAGGAATTGCATTATGAAGAGCACTAGTCTCATTGACACTCACACCCAAATTGTGCGCAGTGACAATTCTTAGAATCATCAAATTTAATGACTGCTATACATTTCTTAATGTCCTCAAGTTAAGCAATCAATACTTACCAAAACGAATCATGTCACACATGCAGGTGCTTTCCAGTGCAAGTCGTGCAAGTTTTGGTGCATGATACTTGCGAATAGCAACACGTTGTTCCTCTGTTCGCTCCAGACGCCCCGAGTAGTGATTTTGGAGTGATCGCAGGGCAGCAGTGAAGGCTGCATGCGAAGCATTTAATTGGTCCTTAAACTACAAAAAAGGAATGCACTGCTTAGTGAAATTATTAATTAGCAACTGGGGGGGGGGGGGGGGGGCACAATACAGGGAAGACAATTTTAAAATATACACTAGAGTGCAAGGAGTACACAAGAATCACTGTAAATGACCACCACATCAGAACTCCTTCCATTGACCAGGCAAGTGATTTAAAACCACAGAAAAGCAGTGCATTAGATCCGGAATGTCTCAGTCATCAATGCACTTTCATTGTGAGCATACTACAGTTTACAGTCTAACACTACAAAGATATTATTTGGTCAGTCATATACGGAGCCTGAATTCTCAAACCCCTTGAAGAATATCTGACAGGCTGTCGACTCAGTAGCTTTTTACGTGACAGTAAATTTTATGTCACAGTTTTGGCAGCAGCAGCAGCAAGAATAAGAAGTATTTGCTAAAGGCCAACGCAAGATTACTTAAAAGTAATCATAACAGGACCAGTCACAGTTTTAAAAAAATTTAAAAAAGCAACAACAACAACAACAACAACAACAAGCAACCAACACTTTCGCTGTCAGCGCTACAGATGCCACTCAAGATGTTTCATTACAAACTCTGTATCAGACTCCAAGCTATTTACCTATAGGCTATAAAAGCAGCTTGAAGAAATATAGAAATAGGCCTGTCTGTTGTAAAGTCAGAAGCACTGAGACTGGCACACAAATGATTGAAGAAATGTGTTCTTCACAGCTGAATCCCCTTTCAATTTGCAGGAGTCATCATACCGCCCATTTATCTGGAAGGAAAATGATGGACTGTAAAATGACAAATGTGGAAAGAGCCTACTTTGTAGGCCGTAGAATCCTAGCATGTGAAGACAATATGTTAGACTGGTGCACAGAGCTCATCACCTTCATCGATGATCAGAGGAATAATGTTAAAACATATGGGTACAGATATTATATACTACAAACATGTGCAACTTTCCAATGCTGCAGTTGGTTCAGATGTTCATACCATGGACAGGACTGATGGTCCACAAGAAAGTATTCTGGTGGATGAATTTCTCACAGGTGAACATATCCAGTGCATGGAGTGGGCAGTGATGTGTGTAAGGGATATACAATGATAGTGCAGTCAGGCTTAGCTTAGGCCAGATAGAGGTTGGAAACCAAGCAAATAATGTAAAGCAATCATTCCATGTAGGCTTTCACGGCCGGCGTCTTTATCAGTAAACTCTTCCGGGCTAAGTTGCCGTGGTCTATCTGTAGAACTTCTTCTCCCTGACGTTTCGTTCTCAACTACGGAGAACATCTTCCGAGGTGAGTCGACGACTGGCTGCTAAGAGCTGGGGCCGCCGCTTATATAGAGATCGTAGGGGACGCCACCACTCATCACGTGGCGTCGATGTGCACCTATCTCTGGCTATCGTCTGTTCTCTCGATTGCAGGCAATCGATTGTCACGTGATTGATGCAACGTCGACCACCATATCTTATCCAATTTTAATCCTTCTTCTTTACGATTAAAATTGTATTGATGTTTGTGGATTTCAATTGCCTCTCTATACATACGTGTATAATAGTGCGACATCCTCGCTAGCACGCTTGTTTCACCAAATTTTATTTCGTGATCTCCATCCTTAAAAACATGTTCCGCTACTGCCGATTTGTCGATATGTCCCAAGCGACAGTTTATTTTGTGTTCTGTCAACCGTGTATTGATGCTTCTTTTTGTAGTTCCTATATAAACCCTGCCACAACTACACGGAATTTGACATACCCCGGGGGTGGCTAGGGGGTGACGAGCATCTTTTGTTGATCTTAGGCATTCACTAATTTTCTTAGTAGGTCTAAAAATGGTCTCTATCTGAAACTTGGCTAGTACTTTTCCAATGTGATCCGTGATATTATGGATGAACGGAAGAAATACTTTTCCAGCTGATGGTTGTTGCTGTCTCCTATTTTTAGGCATTTTTCTATTTGGGTGAAATGCTCGGTTAATCTCATTTTTCGTATAACCATTTTTCGCAAAGGCCATTCGTAAATGATTTAGTTCTTCTTGTAAGTAGCCTCATTCACAAATATTATTGGCCCTATCCACTAGTGTTTTTATGACCCCCCTCTTTTGCCTAGGGTGGTGGTTTGAGTTCTTATGGAGGTAGCGATCAGTATGTGTACCTTTCCTGTAGACCTTATGGCCTAAGGTCCCATCCGCCCGTTTGATAACCGATACATCCAAGAAGTTAAGTTGTCCATTCTTCTCCTTCTCCATAGTAAATTTAATCTTTGGGTTGATGCTATTTAAGTGTGCCAGAAAATCATTCAAGTCTTCTTCCTCACGATTCCATATTACAAAGGTATCATCCACATGCCGATACCAATTCGAGGGGCTTTTTTTGGCCAACTGCAGTGCTTGATGTTCAAAATATTCCATGAATAAATTCGCAATTGCGGGACTCAGGGGGCTTCCCATGGCTACCCCATCGATCCGTCCATAAAATTCACCATTGTACTGAAAATAGGTTGAGGATAGACAGTGTTGGAACAAGGGTACTATATCAGTAGGGAACATATCGGCTATATGGGAGAGAGCTTCATCAACTGGAACCATCGTGAACAAAGACACTATATCAAAACTGACTGTCGGTCCTAATGACATACTTGTCAGTTTTGAGATAGTGTCTTTGTTCACGATGGTTCCAGTTGATGAAGCTCTCTCCCATATAGCCAATATGTTCCCTACTGATATAGTAGCCTTGTTTCAACACTGTCTATCCTCAACCTATTTTCAGTACAATGGTGAATTTTATGAACAGATCGATGGGGTAGCCATGGGAAGCCCCCTAAGTCCCGCAATTGCGAATTTATTCATGGAATATTTTGAACATCAAGCACTGCAGTCGGCCAAAAAAAGCCCCTCGAAGTGGTATCGGTATGTGGATGATACCTTTGTAATATGGAATCATGAGGAAGAAGACTTGAATGATTTTCTGGTGCACTTAAATAGCATCAACCCAAAGATTAAATTTACTATGGAGAAGGAGAAGAATGGACAACTTAACTTCTTGGATGTATCAGTTATCAAACGGGTGGATGGGACCTTAGGCCATAAGGTCTACAGAAAAGGTACACATACTGATCGCTACCCCCATAAGAACTCAAACCACCACCCTAGGCAAAAGAGGGGGGTCATAAAAACACTAGTGGATAGGGCCAATAATATTTGTGAACCAGGCTACTTACAAGAAGAACTAAATCATTTACGAATGGCCTTTGCGAAAAATGGTTATACGAAAAACGAGATTAACCGAGCACTTCACCCAAATAGAAAAATGCCTAAAAATAGGAGACAGCAACAACCATCAGCTGGAAAAGTATTTCTTCCGTTCATCCATAATATCACGGATCGCATTGGAAAAGTACTAGCCAAGTTTCAGGTAGAGACCATTTTTAGACCTACTAAGAAAATTAGTGAATGCCTAAGATCAACAAAAGATGCTCGTCACCCCCGGGGTATATAAAATTCCGTGTAGTTGTGGCAGGGTTTACATAGGAACTACAAAAAGAAGCATCAATACACGGTTGACGGAGCACAAAAGAAACTGTCGCTTGGGACATATCGACAAATCGGCAGTAGCGGAACATGTTTTTAAGGATGGAGATCACGAAATAAAGTTTGGTGAAACAAGCGTGCTAGTGAGGACGTCGCACTATTATACACATATGTATAGAGAGGCAATTGAAATTCACAAACATCAATACAATTTTAATCGTAAAGAAGAAGGATTAAAATTGGATAAGATATGGCGGTCGACGTCGCATCAATCACGTGACAATCGATTGCCTGTAATCGAGAGAACAGACGATAGCCAGAGATAGGTGCACATCGACGTCACGTGATGTGTGGTGGCGCCCCCTACGATCTCTATATAAGCGGCGGCCCCAGCTCCTAGCAGCCAGTCGTCGACTCACCTCGGTTAATGTAAAGCAAGTTTCCAACTGTGACTTTCTAATGCAAGGGACTGGGGGAAGTAGATGCTCTTGTTCCTTGCACACATCATTAGTGAAATGATATTCGTGGATGTGGAGTAAGTCAAAAACTCAAACATATTTCCCTTTAAAAGGCTGTAACATACTTGCCAAAAAATGTGTAAATGTAAGGGAAAACTTCAAAAAGTAAGTTACACACGTCATCCCACACTAAGACCACTGCGCAGCAAGAGTGAAGCATGTCAAAAGAGACTACATGTTTTGGGTTCCCTTACAGAGACAGTTTTGCTGTAGCAGGATTAACAGGTGAACCACAGTGTGTGAGTGATGTGGCACGGCAATTGGAAATGTACTTTCAAAGTTGAAGTAGGAGGGACAGTACAGTTCTTGTGGGCAAAATGTCGAACTTCCACACGGATTCCCACTGAAATTCTGGAGGTATATGGGCCAAATGCAATGTCACATTAAGAAATAGTGAAATGGTGCTATTTGGGTAATACTGATCAGGAGAGAATGGCATCGACATCTACCACAGGTGAAACTGTCCATGGAATCAAGGATCTGATTTGCAGTAATCATAGATTTTCCAGTGATGATCACACTCACACAGAAGTTCTCGAATGGCTCCACAACTAAGGAGCAGATTCCTTATAGAGGAATTTAACGACTGTAGAACATTCTGATCATTGTTTATAGAGGCTTGGCGACTATGTTGAAAAACAGCATCATGTATCTGTGTCACTCTGAAGTGTAGTGCAACATTCAAGAAAAGTTACTTGGCCTCCCATAATAATGTGTAACTTACTTTTTGTCGTCCCTTGTATACTGCAGTGAGGTGCATATGATAAGTCTTTGATTATTACAGCCATACACCACCACATCGAAAATTGTTTACATTGATGACATTACTGCACTGAAGATGAGCAGAAGTAAGATTAATAAGCTGAACTTTCATTAGTAGCTAGACTTTTAAGGCTGCTGGCAAGTTACCGAAAATGTGTATTCTTGAATAATGGACACATATCTGAACTAAAGTGACTTTAAAGATTCTTCTTATTTGTAGTATTTATTCAATAAACAGAGCTGTTGGTATGAAGATGACATATAATATATTGGGAAGCAGGAGTTAGTACCCACAGTTACCTGAATACGCATCTACATGATGTTCAAGTTCACAGATAATTCTTATTAAATGCTTCTTAACTATGAAAAATTTACTTTGGCCTAATGAGTTAACCCCAAAAAATGATGCAATATGGAGTAGATGGACAAAAATATGGAAACACTAAAAATCTTACATGCTTAATACAGTGCAGGAAACCTGCTGGGATTCAAAGAAGCATCCAGTCACCTCAGAAAGCATAAATACAGCTCCAATATGGTTTTCAAGGGAATCATATCATTCTTCCTGCAAAATAGTGGCAAGTTCAAATAACTATGATGGATGTGGATAAAGATCATACACCCTTCTCTCCAAAGTAGAACACAAAGGCTGAATATTATTGAGATCTGGTGACTATGTTGGCCAGGACATATACAACAATTAAAACTCTTGCTCACAAAATCAGTCCTGGTTGATGCAAGTTGTGTTAGTGTGGACCACTGTTTTGGAACACAGCACCACAATTGGGCACAAAGTTTGTACCATAGGTTGGACATGATCAGCCAAAATGGTCATATAAACCTTGGCAGTAATGCGACTGTGCTCAGTAACCATGTAGCTCATGGAATACCATAATACAGCTGCTCAAATCCATATAAACCTTGGCAGTAATGCGACTGTGCTCAGTAACCATGTAGCTCATGGAATACCATAATACAGCTGCTCAAATCATCAACGAACCCCAACTGTGTTTCATTCTTTAGGCAGAAAGTCTGCCATAAGCTGAAAACAATGGGTAATAAAACTCATCTGAGCAAATGACTTTCTCCCATTGCTCCAAAGTCCCAGTTTTAGGGCCTCAGCACCGTGTTTTCCTGTTACACGCATTTGCATCACTGATGACTGGTTTTGGAATTCCAGCTCGCCCTCCATCCTCCAGTTCCCTGCTTACTGAGTTGCCTTTGTGTCATTTTGGTGCTGACAGGGTTTGCGAGTATGACTGTGACATTCAGTTCTGCACTGATTTTTGCAGCTGCCATCCACTCCTTTTTCGTCACATTCCTCTTAAATAACTGTTTGTCATGATCACTTAAACATACTTTGCCTGCATTGTGACTTAGTGGATGATGATTTTCTGCTTTCCCTGTATGCGGTACGAATCTAATACACTGTGCCTTGAAACATCAAACACTTTTACTCTGGTAGCAGCCACCATACAAGCATCATCAATAGTTTTCAAATAAATAAGGGCTTTTTTAAATAAATATGTTGCATTTTTCATTACATATCCATGTACCTGTGGTCACACTATCTCCAAAGAGGCAGATTATGTGCATTCCGTTTGACGACAACTTCATAAATGGAAGTAAGTAAATCATTATTGTTACACCTTAGCCCTAAATTATTCTGATGTAATAAGGATGCTGACATTTTACACCAAGTGAAGCAACTTTGAGGAAACAGAATTTCCTGTGAATGCTGGAAATTTTCAACTAATAGGTTTTTATCTGAATACAGTATACCAAAATTATGTACTTTAGTTTCTTTCTCAAACTGCATGTTGTTACAGTTCTGGCATCTATTGAAACTTCATTGTTTTTCTGTCCTCCCTACCCTAAAAAAGGTGCTGCTCTTAGAACAATATTACTCAGTCATCTAAACTTATAATTTTTTTTTTTATGCATTTAAAATTTGTCATAATATAACTGCGATATGCAAAGACTATTTGAAAAGTATGATATATGTGATGTTAGAGTGCTTTGCTAATGTATGTATGTATGTATGTAACTCATGTAAAGAAATCTGTGAAATTTATAATTTACTAAACAATTTTTAGTCATAGATTAATGAAATGAAAATGTCTGCGAGTGTAAATATATACATTTGAGCAAGTTGTCATTTGTATAAAATGGTACATGCTTAGGGACAATGTGTAGGATATGTGTTACGTAAAAGGTGGAGTGCTTTTGTACTGAATGGAAGTTAACTGTGGAAATCATGAAAGGTGGCTTGGTTTTTTGGAATGCTACCTGTAGAAAGAGTGGTAACAAGAAGAGAGAGTCTGTGGGCAGCAGCGAAAGATGTAACACACTGATGGAGCAGGCGATGTCTTGTCTGGAAATTGATGCACAGTAGCCTCGGATAACGGCTGCTGAATTATTACAGCTTTGGTATGAGTTGTTGGGCTATGTTATGGACATTAAAATGATGCCATGAAGAATTAATTAGCCCATATTTCAAGAAATTTGTACACCATACCATGGACAGTGTAGCAGCCATTACTATCTGCCACATCCAATAGCTACAGCCAACACCTTACAAACTGTATAATTAGAATCATAGAAGCATGAACCATTAATTCAAAATTAATGTTTTTGAATAATTATTAAGTTACATAAAATTTGGTTCATCCTGTTATTTTATTCCCAATATTCACCTATATAGGTATATTTCCTGGTATCTGATTATTCCGATTAAACCTTTTATAAAAACATTTGAGTATCTACAAGCACTAATTTTCATCACCGAATACCAGGTTCGTTGTCTGAGAAAGTGACAAAATCAAGGAAAGCATGACTACAACCGAACATTTAACAAAGAAGTGTACAATGGGGCTTCATGTAAGGTGAAATGTCTGAAAATAATTGTTGTGGACTAGCCTTTCACGTAAAGATAAAAGTACTGTATGATTTATGTAATAGATTTGCTAAAGTGAAATTTTGCTCAAGTATTTTGCTTAGACACTTTCCGATAAATTTAACGATTTTAATATTCTTACGCTGTTTGTGGCAATAAGTAAAGTGAAAGTGAGTAAATAAGTTTTTAGTGAAGTAGAAATAAATTCTTCTGGTTACAAATGAAAATCAGAAAAGTACAAAGAGTTATGAAACGAAAATTGCTTATGCGACTCAGTAACACTGAAGTAAGGTTGCATATAAATACTGAATGACAATAAGAGCGACCAAACCCTCCCTACCTTTGGCTTTTGACATTATTTGTTAAGAGAAAGATATAAATAATTATCTTAATAAATTTAAATGTGTGTATTATGCTATTAGAATATTTAAGTATTAAATTTGTTGGTTATACAAAAATGCAAACATAGAAGTCCCAAGTATGGAGAGCTTCTCTGAATGATGTGAGACCCACAAACAGCAAGAGTTGTTTGAATAGCAAGCATATGATCGGACAATTGTAAAAGGACACGTTATATCTGGCTATCTGATTAATAAATTCATTGCTGGTGAAAAATGTATTCCTTCATACTTATTCCAATTAATTCATTAGTACAAGGGAAGATTGAATTGAGAGCGAAGTTCCGACTGAATTTCAATTCGACAGTCGAGAAAGTGAAAGGGAATCCTCACAACTTGGCCTACAGTTTTCACATGACAACTACCTAACAACCAACTTTACTTTCTCTTTACTAACTTTCTTACATTCTTACCTTCCAATTTCTTGCTGAAAGTTTACTGCAATGTGTCAAAACAAGTCTATGGCTGTTTGTTCTATTATCTGTTGCCGCTCCCCATCGCTCTTTACTCTCCTCCCCCCTTAACCTGTCTGGATCTTATCTTGCCTTATTTAATTAAGCCTGAAGGGCAACAATGTTCCCCTCCTGCTCCACTCTCTTCCCACCTCTACAGCATATCCTGAAAAATCACTAAAGAGTCTTATTTACCTGCTGAACACTCATGCCACTACAGTCACCCTAATGGAAAATATAACCACAGCATCCATATCATCATACCCTGAACTAACAATTCTAAGGCAAATCTAAGTAAGTAAAATCACCGAGGAAGTGGAAAATGCATTTACAAAAATTTTGGCCAATATGCAATTAGGTCTGTATGCAGACTTGGTGAAACAAACAAATTAAAATGTGCACTACCTTTTGGAAATTGAACTAAGAAAAAGATAACCTCTACTTACACATACTGGCAAAAAATAAATAAATACGCTAGTGGCCATTAAAATTGCTACACCATGAAAATGATGTGCTACAGACAGGAAATTTAACCGACAGGAAGAAGATGTTGTGATAGGCAAATGATTAGCTTATCAGAGCATTCACACAAGGTTGGCGCCGGTGGTGACACCTACAACTTGCTGACATGAGGAAAGTTTCCAACATATTTCCATTACACAAACAGCAATTGACTGGTGTTGCCTGGTGAAACGATGTCGTGATGCCCAGTGTACAGAGGAGAAATGCGTACCATCATGTTTCTGACTTTGATAAAGGTCAGATTGTAGCCTATCGCGATTGCGGTTTACCTTGTCGCAACATTGCTGCTCGCGTTGGTCGAGATCCAATGACTGTTAGCAGAATATGGAATCGGTGGGTTCAGGAGGGTAATACGGAACGCCATGCTGGATCCCAAGGGCCTCTTATCACTAGCAGTTGAGATGACAGGCATCTTATCCGCATGGCTGTAACAGATCGTGCAGCCACGTATCGATCCCTGAGTCAACAGATGGGGAGGTTTGCAAGACAACAACCATATGCACGAACAGTTTGACAACATTTGCAGCAGCATGGACTATCAGCTTGGAGACCATGGCTGCGGTTACCCTTGACGCAGCATCACAGACAGGAGTGGCTGTGATGGTGTACTCAATGATGAACCTGGGTGCAAGAATGCCAAAACGTCATTTCTTCAGATGAATGCAGGTTCTGTTTACAGCATCATGATGGTCACATCCATGTTTGGCGACATCATGATGAACGCACATTGGACGAGTGTATTCGTCATCGCCATACTGGCATATTACCTGGTGTGATGGAAGAGGGGTCCATTGGTTACACATCTCAGTCACCTCTTCTTCGCATTGACGGCACTTTGAACAGTGGACATTACATTTCAGATGTGTTTACGACCCGTGGCTCTACCCTTCGTTTGATCCCTGTGAAACCCTACATTTTAGCAGGATAATGCATGACCGCATGTTGCAGGTCCTGTACAGGCCTTTCTGGATATAGAAAATGTTCAACTGCTGCCCTGGCCAGCACATTCTCCAGATCTCTCACCAATTCAAAAACGTCTTGTCAATGGTGGCCGAGCAACTGGCTCATCACAATACGCCAGTCACTATTCTTGATGAACTGTGGTATTGTGTTAAAGCTGCATGGGCAGTTGTACCTGTACACACCATCCAAGGTCTGTTCGACTCAATGCCCAGGCGTATCGAGGCTGTTATTACGGCCAGAGGATCTATGCACCCAAATTGCGTGTAAATGTAATCACATGTCAGTTCTAGTATAATATATTTGTCCAATGAATACCCATTTATCATCTGCATTTCTTCTTGGTGAAGCAATTTTAATGGCCAGTAGTGTAAAAATAAAAAGGAAAAAAACTGTCTCGAGTTTCTTTGCATGGCCATCCTCCACAGCAATCACAGAAATAATTGGTTTCGTAAATAAAAATGCCTTCTCTTGCTGTGCTGTGTTTTATTTTCCCAGACTCATTTCACATTTTTTCACTTTAAGGTGGGATCCATAGCGATAAAGTTATGATAAGACTTTTGCTCTGATATGTATTATTTGTACATTATAAAACAGTTCACTGCTTGCTTTTTATGTAAATAAGTGATTACTTCCGGTTCTTTCTGTTTTTAGTTGGCATCTGGGTTTTCTCTCATCTGGTCACATGTAGGTCGCACTGCCACTATTTATAAAACGTAAGCTTTCTCCGTTTTTCAAACCTTTTAATTCCAATTTTTTATTTTGTTGCACCTATTTTGAGGTGCTCCCATCTTCGGTCACTAGTATAGACATAACTCCAATATACACAAAACTATTTTGAGTTCACTGTGTATCTCATCCTGTTTGGTTTGTTTACGTATACGTACATGTAGCCAACCGGCCCGGGGGCGGGCGGAGGGAGAGCCACGGGGGGGCGGGGGGCTGGGTGGAGGGAGAGCCACAGGGGGGCGGGGGGGAGGGTGAGCCACAGGGGGCGGGGGGGAGGGAGAGCCACAGGGGGCGGGGGGAGGGAGAGCCACAGGGGGCGGGGGGAGGGAGAGCCACAGGGGGGCGGGGGGAGGGAGAGCCACAGGGGGGCGGGGGGAGGGAGAGCCACAGGGGGGCGGGGGGAGGGAGAGCCACAGGGGGCGGGGGGAGGGAGAGCCACGGGGGGCGGGGGGGAGGGAGAGCCACGGGGGGCGGGGGGGAGGGAGAGGTTCAGGGGGGAGGGAGAGGTTCAGGGGGGAGGGAGAGGTTCAGGGGGGAGGGAGAGGTTCAGGGGGGAGGGAGAGGTTCAGGGGGGGGAGGGAGAGGTTCAGGGGGGGAGGGAGAGGTTCAGGGGGGGAGGGAGAGGTTCAGGTGGGGGGGAGGGAGAGGTTCAGGGGGGGGGAGGGAGAGGTTCAGGGGGGGGGGGGGAGGGAGAGGTTCAGGGGGGGGGAGGGAGAGGTTCAGGGGGGGAGGGAGAGGTTCGGGGGGGGAGGGAGATGTTCAGGGGGGGGAAGGGAGAGGTTCAGGGGGAAGGGAGAGGTTCAGGGGGGGGGGAAGGGAGAGGTTCAGGGGGGGGGGGGGAAGGGAGAGTTTCAGGGGGGGAAGGGAGAGTTTCAGGGGGGGAAGGGAGAGGTTCGGGGGGAGGGGGAAGGGAGAGGTTCAGGGGGGGGAAGGGAGAGGTTCGGGGGGAGGGGGAAGGGAGAGGTTCGGGGGGAGGGGGAAGGGAGAGGTTCGGGGGGAGGGGGGGAAGGGAGAGGTTCGGGGGGGAGGGAGATGTTCGGGGGGGAGGGAGAGGTTCGGGGGGGAGGGAGAGGTTCGGGGGGGAGGGAGAGGTTCGGGGGGGAGGGAGAGGTTCGGGGGGGAGGGAGAGGTTCGGGGGGGAAGGGAGAGGTTCGGGGGGGAAGGGAGAGGTTCGGGGGGGGAAGGGAGAGGTTCGGGGGGGGAAGGGAGAGGTTCGGGGGGGGAAGGGAGATGTTCAGGGGGGGGAAGGGAGAGGTTCAGGGGGGGGGGGGAAGGGAGAGGTTCAGGGGGGGGAAGGGAGAGGTTCAGGGGGGGGAAGGGAGAGGTTCAGGGGGGGGAAGGGAGAGGTTCAGGGGGGGGGGAAGGGAGAGGTTCAGGGGGGGGGGGAAGGGAGAGGTTCAGGGGGGGAGGAGGGAGAGGTTCAGGGGGGGAGGAGGGAGAGGTTCAGGGGGGGGGGAAGGGAGAGGTTCAGGGGGGGAGGAGGGAGAGGTTCAGGGGGGGAGGAGGGAGAGGTTCAGGGGGGAGGAGGGAGAGGTTCAGGGGGGGAGGAGGGAGAGGTTCAGGGGGGAGGAGGGAGAGGTTCAGGGGGGGGGAGGGAGAGGTTCAGGGGGGAAGGGAGAGGTTCAGGGGGGGAAGGGAGAGGTTCAGGGGGGGAAGGGAGAGGTTCAGGGGGGGAAGGGAGAGGTTCAGGGGGGGAAGGGAGAGGTTCAGGGGGGGAAGGGAGAGGTTCAGGGGGGGAAGGGAGAGGTTCAGGGGGGGAAGGGAGAGGTTCAGGGGGGGAAGGGAGAGGTTCAGGGGGGGAAGGGAGAGGTTCAGGGGGGGAAGGGAGAGGTTCAGGGGGGGAAGGGAGAGGTTCAGGGGGGGAAGGGAGAGGTTCAGGGGGGGAAGGGAGAGGTTCAGGGGGGGAAGGGAGAGGTTCAGGGGGGAAGGGAGAGGTTCAGGGGGGGAAGGGAGAGGCTCAGGGGGGGAAGGGAGAGGCTCAGGGGGGGAAGGGAGAGGTTCAGGGGGGGATGGGAGAGGTTCAGGGGGGGAAGGGAGAGGTTCAGGGGGGGAAGGGAGAGGTTCAGGGGGGGAAGGGAGAGGTTCAGGGGGGGAACGGAGATGCTCAGGGGTGAAGGGAGATGTTCAGGGGGGGAAGGGAGATGTTCAGGGGGGGAAGGGAGATGTTCAGGGGGGGGGAAGGGAGATGTTCAGGGGGGGGAAGGGAGAGCCACAGGGGGGGAGGGTGCAATTTGACACTACTTCGGCGACTTGCAGTTAAAGATGATGATAGGATGATGATGATGATGATGATGATGATGACAGCACAACACCCAGTCCCTTGGTGGAGCAAATTCCCCGACCCAGCCGGGAATCGAACCCGGGCCCAGAGGATTGACAATCCGTCATGCTGACCAATCAGCTACCGGGGGCGGACATGTCTGTACTAGTGACAGAAGGCTGAGAATGCATAAAAACAGCAAGTGGAAACAAAATCAAAAGTGGGAAGAAAAATGTTCTAAACACTAAAAACATGTTTATATTTTGTAAATAGAGCGGTAGTGCAACCTCCATGTGACCAGATGAGAGGAAACACCGATGCCAACTAAAAACAGGAAGAACTGTAAGTAATCATATATTTACATAAAAAGCAAGCAGTGAACTGTTTTATAATCTACGAATAATACATATCAAAACAAAAATATATCATAACTGTATCATTATAGATTCCATTGATAATGCGTTTAAGTGAGTAAAGGCAAAATGCTTCTGGGAAAATAAATGAGTGTGCAGCAAGAAAAGGCATTTTTATTTACAAAACAAAAAAGATACTGTCTCTATTTATTGCGCGAAAACAAAAGACATGATCTACACAGCTTTACAGTCTTCAAATTTTCTCAAATAATTCATAAATAAAAGTGAAATTTTTAATAAGCTGCATTAAACACACACTGACATATGTACCTAGAGCATAATATGTACTGTTTAAATCACGAATAATAAATTTGCATGCTTTCCTGAATCATATAATGTGGTAAACTAAATTATGTTATTGCAAGCTCAATAACTTATATTTATGACAGTACAAAACTTCATCTCTCCTTGCACAGTGTTAACTGATAATCCTCACTTTCAGCTTAGCAGTTGATATGCAAACATGAAAAGATAAATATAAGATGAAATTCTGGATGGATGGCTGTATCAAAGGATAGGTGGTTTGACTGACTGACTGAGACTGATTTGAGTTCAAGGCACATATCATGTGAGTCATTAGTGCCCATAAGTTTTGGATGCAACTCTGTTCGTATATGGCACTGGTAATTTCAGAGGTACTCTCCCTTTCATCAAGTAGTTCAGATTCTTATATGGTATAAATTCACTGAAGACGTTCCAAGAACCAGTTCATTTTCTTGGTTTGATTCACATCTTTCAGGTCAGATTATCCTCCTGTCATAAGGTATATACATAATGTGTAGCAGTTCAACAGATCAGAGTGGCTACTAAGACTGTGTGATGTTCACACAGGTTGCAGAGCTCACTGGCTGCACTAGACTCTTATGGGACACTGATGAACATAGTCCACTGGTACTCCTTACTGTAGGTAGAAGGTATATGTTTGGCAATTACCTGATTAGAAAAAATGCTCTTAACTAAGCGGGATGGACTCAATGAGTCTATCATTTCAGTTGCAACTTGTTTTCTCCAGTCAGCATCCAATCTCCGTGGAAGAGCCCAAGGGAACTTGAATGAATACAGGAGCTTCCTTAGTCTTTCCATAAAAGAGTGAAGTAACGTAGATGAACTTGAAGGGTTCACCTCAATATTGTAAGCAGCATTCAGTATCTGTAAAAACAAACTGAAGAATGTAACACAAGATATTTCTAAATGACACAGTGTCTTCTTATAAAATAATTTAAAAAATTTCACACTTATTCAAACAGTAAAAAGAGGCAAAAAAGAAATGGGGTGTTATGAAATTATGAAAAGTTTTGAGGCTGCACACACTATAACAGAAGCGAACCAAAAGAACACATCAGGAATGAGTTGTCATCCACGGCAGCAATTTAAGCATTAAAACTGAAATCAAAAAGTCATAAAATAAGTAGCAGTGTAGCTTCTGAAATATGGGAAACACTACTGCTGTACTTGAACAACATGCAGGGCCGAGGTGGGGTGGGGAGGGGAGGGGGGGGGGGAGGGATGGAGGGAGAGAAGTCACATGTCAATGTCATATGCAAAGAGGGAAATACAAACATAAAATATATTAAACTGAACATAATGGAAACAATATCACTGACAACTGCATCTTGGTATTATACATTAATGTGTTTCTCTGCTCACAATCCATTTCAATAAAATAAGTTTGGGCAGTTGACTACATCACGATTTAAATGAAAATACCAACAGTTCAATTACTGTCACACGAAGCCTTCTTCAGGTCGATTACATATGAGATGTCACAACAGCTTTGTCTGTGCTACAAGGTGCCTATCCTCTAGAAGTCACATGGGACAGGTATCCTACAATGTTTTAACTGTATGAGACGATCACGTCTGAGAGATATCAAGTGTTTATTTCTTGAAGTGTTTTATTTTAATTGTTATTGCTTAGCATTGAAACATCTACTGGAAGCAGACACAACAACCTAGTGCCCCTTAGACATTCCCTGATGGCACACGCAACCTGTCACCTAAATTACCAAATGACTAATCTGGTGCAAAGGCACCCATTTCGAGTTCTTTCTTGTTAAAACTATTGTCAAGTTATCTAATGGCTTTCAGGAGCAACAAAATTTTGGTTTTCAATATGTCATGCAATTATTGCCCAAATTTGAAATGCTATCATAACCTACTTATTCAGAGGTATAATGTTACATTAAAGGTTTAGCTAGGTAAAACAAGTATTAAAGTTAGGAACAGTGTATATGTCTTGAGGCAGCATTACTAAAGGCATGCAAATTACCCAGCTTATATTCATCCATTATTTAAGAATGAGAGTATTCTGTGACAGCCAATGAGCTTGGCACACAATTTCGAACCCCAACAACAGTGTTCCTCCCTGACACCTCCCAAAGAAATGATGAAAGGAGAAGAATTCATTGCTTCTTCATTTTCACTGTCCATGCAGCTATACTTCAGCATCAGTCATGACATTTTTATTTATTGCCTCTTTACTACTATATCTCTTCACAACACATTTTGCAGAAAATACCCACATACCACTGAATATATATGTAAAATTATATCATTATACAACAAATAGTTAAGGAGCTATAATCTCATAACACTGAGATGGGTGTAAAACTAGAATTTGCTTAGGACAGAGCACAAATTTCCCGGACTATGCTCATTCACTGATTGATAATGAAAGCACACACCAACTTTCAACAAACTTTGCACACAATTGCAAACCTTTTTAAAACTTTACATTGCTTGCATGCTTAAAACTAAATTTTAATTCATTTGTAAATTATTCAGATGTCTAAAGCTGTTTTGTACATGGGAGCTTGATTCTTCAAAGAATGGTGGTTTACTGACCGCTTACCATCTGTTCTACTGCAATGTTTACAAAGCCATACAATGGGCAGCTTTACAAGCACAGTTGGCCCATCGGCCAGAAACCTCTGTAAACGAGTGGAAAAGTTTGTAACCAGCTTTACAACTTAAACTAGAGAGCCATTTTGCTGTATCAACAACCCATTAATCACTTTGTGGTAAACGACTGTCTGGCTAAGACACAGGGTTGTCGCAGCTTCAATATGACTAAATTTGTACCACTGCCAGGTTGTTGTTGTGACAAAACAATATGTAGTGCTCATCGGCAGTGTTATATGTATTAATGAAACATTCTGGATCACCAATGTAGACCACTACACATCAATGGCATAGCTCAGAATCCTACCACATGAACCTTAATGATAGCATCCGCAGTTGATCCTTAGGAATCTCAGGTTTCTTCACTGATTTAACAAACTGGCTTGACAGTTGCCAGTGATTTTAAAGTAGATTTTTATTTATTTATTTATTATTTTTTTTAATCTTTCAGTACAAATTTACTGCAGTCGATAATGTTAGCATTTGACTTAATCCCCACTGCAAACTTTACAACTAGAGCAGCTAATTGTTCAAAAACAGCCACTAATAACATCTTTATAGATAGGTCTAATGAAAAAATTATAATGATAAACCAATAGTCAATGGACTCTTCAGACCATGTCATTCAGTTCCTTATGTTAAATGTTACTCCAGATCAGGATAAAAGAATCTTGTAAACCTGAGTTTAAAACACAAAATTTAGGTTTATATAAGAAAACATGGGGATAATTTCACTAACAGCTAAGTAATTATTGTTTTTCAATGTGATGTCACATACCACTACTGACAGTACTCAGACAGATACAGTAAACTCAGTAGTTTTCTAGATAATGATGAGCACTACAAGTTGTCTAAAACCCAATAAATGTCTTATTACATCTACTATGTATATAAATTAATTAGATCCTCAACAGACTTTCTCTTCCCCAATCAAAACTAGGCATTAATTCAATCCTTTTGGGACCACATAAATCTGTAGCTTATAGATTTACACTTTTCTTTTATATTTCCTTCTTACGATTTCAGGGGATCCTGAAGTTTCATCTTGCCTTTATTTATTTATGACAGCTTCATGTCTGTAGACTGCCTTACAGTGCATAGCAGTGGGTACTTCATGTACTACTCTCATTTCCCATGTCGCCAGAGTTGGACGAGTATCTTATGACACTCTCACACTTACTAAACAGACATGCTGCTCTTATTTTTATCTTCCCTTATTAATACAACCAGTTAAGTATTCCAGACTGACATATTGCCTGTTGGCTTTTTTCTAAGAATCTTTGGCCAATATTTGTTTGATGGTTTTTCTGACATTTCGGTAGCACCAGTGGTTACAATTACCAAAGATTCATCACCCCATTACTGGTGGCAGACCAGAATTGAGCCACAGCCAAAACTGCATGTAACTTTTGAGCCAACAATTGAGGGGCTTTCTTCTGTCATTGTCACTTTGGTTCTCCTCTCGTTCCCTGCAATGATTGTTTGCTGCGGCACAGGAATTTGAGGCACATTGATGTTCAGGCTTTCTGATTTCTTGTTAAAACTATTGAGGAGTTCATAAATTTTAATGGCTTCCCTGAAAAAAATGTGGCAGCTCACCTCCACAGCAATAACCTGTGTGTCCACCAATTTTCTTACACAATCTGTCTCATTCCTCACATGCTCCGTTATGTCTGATTTCTCCACCTGCACCCAATCTGCAATATCGTTTTATGTTCAATGATCCGGGTGTCAATGGATCGTCTGGTCGCTGATGATCCTTTTCTACATCCATAGTAAATTTAATGACACCCTTCTGCATGTGCAGGTTACAAGAACTATTGAGAACTTGGGCCACTGCGTGTATCAAAAACTGACACACACACACACACACACACACACACACACATGTGGACCAAAACCTACACAATCTTTCAAATTGTCACCTAAGACAGAAAAGAGCCATGATTAATATGCTTTTAATGCATTCAAAACAATTATTTGATCTGCATACCACAGAGGCAAGATGCAACACATGGAATACATTCTGCAGAACAACGGGTACTTTGCCAGTTGCGTAAGAAGTGTGAAGAAACAAAACAGTCTGCAGTATATTGTGTAAACACAGTGTAAAGACTATTTACAAACCAACCAAGAAAATCAGTGAGTCTCAGATCAGCTAATGACAAAAGAAACCCATTCTTATCATCAGGATGTTATCGCACACAGTGTACATGTGGAAACATCTACATTGGAATGATGGGACGATCCAACAGTACTAAAATCATTGAAAATAAACATGACAATGGTTTTAACAAGAATGACGAAAGTCTGGTCGGAAACAGATCCTGGATTCTCGTGCAGCAATAAACAACCTCTGGAGGTAACACTGGGAGAACCACAGTGGTGACGACCAGGGAAAGGTCCTCAGATGTTGATGCAACATGCACATGTGATTTACAACTATGGTCTCATCTCCAGTCTGTCACCAGGAATGGTGAGTGAAACTTTAACAATGACAGACACTCATGCTGGTGAATTGTCAATCACTAAACAAACGTTGACTGAAGATCTCAAGCTGGAAGCCAATGGTCAAAACATCAACAAGTGGCTAAAAAGGCCTCAACAATTTCCGCCCAGAGAGCTGCTTCTGTTTGAAGCCATTTTGAGATTCACCTACATGCCATGTATTCATTTATTAAGCTACTTGTGTAACATACAGCATGTACATTTAGACATCACGCAACTTCCATTGTGAAAAATCTAGATCTGGAACTCGACTGCCTTCATTTTACACATGACTTAATTCAACTCTGCCCTCACACAGATATATGACAGCAAAACCAGTGTATGATCCTTGAAGTACCTAAGTTGTCTGTGATACTCGGGGTCATTTTCATCGTGGTCTACGAGAACTTGAGGAACAACTTCAGCAGACTCCTCCCTACTTCCTGTCATTTTGTACCCTACTCCACAGATTTTCAATTTATATTACTTTTTTACTTGCCTACCAGTAAACCCTCCATTCCTTTAAGAATCAAACTCCCATGTATAAAACAGCTTCAAACATCTGCTTACTTTGCAAATAAGTTAATGTGTTTAGTATTTGGCTTTAAGCATTAACCAAGAAGTAGTTTAGAGAAGGTTTAGAATTATGCTTAAAGTTTGTTGGAAGTCGCTAAGTGCTCTCATTCTCAAATGCCGGATGAATAAAGTCCGGATATTTGTGCACCATCAGTTACACTGCCTTAACATAAACGCATAGTTTCTAACACTAATACTTGTCTTATTGCACTGAACTTTTAACATAAGATAATATCCCTTAGTCAGCAGATTATGACAGCATTTTTAATTTTAAAATTTGGTCAATAATTACACAAATTACTGAAACAAAAATTTTTGTTGCCCCTGGAAATCATTAGCTAGGCAACCTGCAACTGATATTGAGTTCTGGGATAGTCACTTAGTAATATAGATATTGCATTACTGTAGCTTCTCACATATGGATTTCTTTACTGTTTTCTTGCCTTTCAAACTTAAGTTTCCACACAACACACTGTACAGCTTCCAGGGTCTCGATTATGTTTCAGTAATTCATTACTTCAAAGGTACTTCTATCTATTCTTTGTCTAAATTACAACCAAATAGCAATAAGGGTAGAAAACTGAACTTATTTTGGAGAATTTTCTGTTGTTCTTAATTACTTACGATCTTTACCGATAACAGCTGTGCTACTTCATAATTATTTGAAGTTTGGGAGTACTTCATGAAGTTGTTAACAGTAGTTGCCACTCGTAAGTTAGTTTTCCAGTTCTGAACACACTTCAAAGATAACCAATTTCTTAAGGAAACATCCATTTTAAAATCTGCTACCACTCTGTTTTTATAAGCACACAGGATTCCAAGACAATCCTTTACATATAGCAGTGCCTCTATAATTGCATAATTGCTTCATACAGTTCATAAACTTTATAGTATGGTGTATCACTATGCCACAGAAGAGGGGATGTGCATTAATACTGAGTAAAATGAATTTGTTTCAAAGCACCTAAGGGAATCTTTAACTTTTTGATATGTTCCCAGAAGTCATGAGACATGAGAGGCCACTATAAAAGGAGGCAGTGGGTATTGTGTTGTCAGCAGAGAAACAGTAACCGCAGAATGGGTCAATCAGGTGAGCTCCGTGACATCAAAAATGTACTAGTCATTGGATGTCACTCGAGTAACAGTTTCATCACGGGCATTTCGACCCTTTTAAAGCTGCAGAAGTGTGATGTGATTGTTAACTGAAACCGTGAAGACACAACCACAGCTAAACCAAGACCAGGCAGACCTCACATACTAATGGCCAAGGATCGTCAAAGCATTACGGAGGGTGGCTGTAGAAAATCGCATTAAATCAGTGGAAGGAATCACTCAAAGTGCTACCTGCAGTACAGCTAACACAATGACTGTACGTAGGATGTCAAAAAGAATGGTGTACAGTGATTCAGCAGCTCCTCATAAGCCACACATTCCTGTACTCAGTGCTAAGCTAGGATTGAGGTGGTGTGAAGAACACCACCACTGCACAGTGGATGACTGTAAATGAGTAACTCGGAGTGATGAATCATGCTATACCCTGTGGCAATCCAATGTAAGGTTTTGGGTTAGGCGAATGCTTGGAGGACGTTATCTGCCACCGTATGTACTGCCAATATTGAAGTACGGACGAGGTGCTGGTGGTGTTACGGTATGGGATAGTCGTCTAGGTTAGGATGTGATCCGCTCATTACACTTCATAAAATGTTAAATACTGAAGGATATAAACACACTTTACGGCATTGTGCACTGCATACAGTAGAGCAACGGTCTGGAGACAATGAATGCTTATATTAGTATGATGCACCCAGTCATAAAGCAGTATCTGTGAGACAATGGTTAGTTCACAATAACATTCTTGAAATGGACTGGCATGCCCAGATTCCCAATCTAAATATAATAGAATGCCTTTGGTAAGTTAGAATGTTCACTTTGCTCCAGACCCCACATCCCAGTGTCCAAAATCACTACAATATAGATAGTACTCTTAGGCGCATGCCACCTTGTAGGTAGGTTCAAACACTGGGAAGTCATCTCAGGAGAAAGAACTAGTCCTCATAATCTTATAAAATACTTCCTCACTAGGGAGGCTCAGGGAGTAACACAATTCATTTGTTAAGATTCAATGAAATTTCAGAAAAGCAAACAGTTTTTGCACACCCTCACCCTCAATGAAGCTGGGTGACAATGATGACGAAATGCCTTCGAACTGTCAAAAGCTATTCAGAAAGCAATAGAAAAGGCTACTCCGCTGAAGAAACAAGTCAGTCCAGCACAACTGATCCTTCATTGCTCAGAACTTACTGCACTTAGAAGACAAGTTTGGAAGGCAAGAACAATGTATCAAACGAGTTTGTATGACACATATTTTAGACTGATGCAATATAGGCAAAGAAGGAGAGGTATAAATCTGAGACAAGGTCTGGCAGACAAGCTAGTTAGAAGAAATTTGTCTGTGAAAACCTGGCAGTTGATCCATGGGGCAAACTCTATAAAATTATCAGTGAGAAAATAAGACCCCCAACCACTCCATCCAGTCAAACTGAAGAGTCTGCTCACGTAGTTTTTCAAGTTCAGCTGAAGTAGTTTTTCAAGTTGTTCTTCCAGATGACGGTGAAACAGAGGAGTGCTCTACAAGCATTATGACAATACAGCTGCTATTCACTCATGTGCTGACACAGAGGTGGCTGAAATGCTATCCAGACTGAAAGTAAATGGAGCTCTTGGCCCAAATGGTATACTAACAGAGGCTGTACAACCATGAAACCCTTATGTCCTTCCTTACATGAAGGTATTGTTTAATGAAAGCATGATCCAGGGGCATTTTCCTAAATGCTTGGAAATGGCAGAAGCAGTCATTATTTAAAAAAAGAAGAAGATAAAGATCCAATAATCTCCACATCATGCTGACTTGTCTGCCTAATGAATGAACTGGATAAGATTATGCAAAAAATGTTAATCAATACATTAAAATGCTACAGGATTCTAACAGGATTGAATGATGCTCAATATATATTAAAGAAGGGTAAATGTATTGAGGATGCACTTAATGAGATGATAATTAGTACACATTCCAGACACAAAATATGTATTAGGTATAATGATAGACATATATCTGGGGCATCTGATAACTTATTGTATTTTTCATTCAATAGGAGACTTAGGAAAACTGGTTTCCCAAGTGACACTGTCAAGTCCCACACCAACACTTATCAAAGTAATTATGAAAGGATACCCAAAGGCTCCGATTGTGGTCCCGAATTCCGAGACATTAACATAGGACAATTTTTGGATAGATTAAAAGACAGTTAAGAGTTGTACTATATGTTGTTGATTTCTTACTTTCAGTGCACCCCATCAGTCAAGATTCACTAGAAAATAATAGTTGCAAGCACCTTTGACACAATCACGAGTTTTGCTCAACAGTGCAACTCAAAATCATGCAAAAATTGTGCTCAATGGTACAACTCAATGTACCATCAAACAAAATTGACGTATGTCACTTACTAAGGATCCACTGATTAAAATAAATCAGGTGACAATTCAAAGGAATAGCATAAATAGGTATTTAGGTGTATATCTGGACGAACTTTGGACATTCAATGCCCACACGCAATTTGTAGCAACAAAAGGGAGTTGTATAATGAATAAAATTATTATGAAACAATGGACATTTAGTTTGCTGCACAATGTAATTAGACTGTACCATGAGTCTGTATAGACTATAATTGTGGGTGTGGTGCCAGTATTTAGTTGCATAGGTCACAACTGGTCAGACCTGCCATTGCAGCAAGAAAAATAGAGAGAGGAATTCTGCTACGATACTGTGAATCCTTGCACAAAACATCAGCAGATATTCTATTTATATTAATGGGCATATTTCCCAGGACCTAGAAATAAGGAAAAAGATTGCCATCTATTGGCTGAACAAAAAACCGTGTAAAAAATAAATGTCTATCTTGGGGAATTAGCAAAAAATCCATTAGTAATAAAGAATTTAATATTTGCAGAATGGCAGCGGAGATGGAATTTCTCAGGCAAAGGAAGGAGAAAGTTCCAGTTTCTTCCTGATTTAAATGAATCACTTTAGATACATTTTAAGTCAAACAAGCAACTGGTACACCACCTTCACAGACATTGGCCATATCCTACATGTCTCAACAGAATTGATAAGAGGGACATGACCAGCGGTGACTCCAGTGAAATAGGCACACCACATCATGAACTACAGGAATGTCTCTAGGTGAAGACATAGCAAGGACTGCTTGGCAGGCTTTAAGAGGAAAAAGTGTTTCTGTCATAATTACAGTAAAAGAGGAATATAACATTTTAAATTTTGCAGCTGATGCCTTCCAGAAAAAGCAAGTCTTAACTATAGCCAACAGACAACACAGTAGAGATGAGTAAGGCCTGTATATGACAATAGTGAATCAGCTTGAAGCACAACAGTTTTATGATCACTTGGTCGAGTAATCGAAGAGTGAAGGGAGATGGCCACAAACATACATAAAAAGATCAACAAGAACAGTGAAATATAAATTATGCACTTTGACTGTCGTCTTGGTGTCTGGAGGCAGCAAAATATTGCTGGACATAATGGAGTGGCCGATCTAGTTCAGCACAGAGAGAGAAACTGGATATATTCGAACAGTACTAAATTTACTTGTGTGTGTGTGTGTGTGTGTGTGTGTGTGTGTGTGTGTGTGTGTGTGTGTGTGAGGGGGGGGGGGAGGAGGGGAGGGGGGGAGGGGGGGGGGAAGGGAGTGCGCACTTTGTGTGTGTGTGTGTGTGTGTGTGTGTGTGTGTGTGTGTGTGCGCGCGCGCTCATCACACATGATGATGATGATGATGCTTGGTTTGTGGGGCGTTCAACTGCGAGGTCATCAGTGCCCGTACAAAGTCCCAATTTTTACACAGTCCATTTCTTTTTCACAATCCAATGTAGTCACTGTCACAAATAATGCTGATGATGATGACACCACAAACACCCAGTCCCCGAGCAGAGAAAATCCCCTACCCAGCCAGGAATTGAACCCAGGACCCCACGATCCAGAGGCAGCAATGCTAGCCACTACATCATGAGCTGCGGACTAACAGGACAGTAACAGGAAAGAGTGATGCTACTCAAGATGTATAGCTATCCACCAAATGTCAGTGGTCCTAACATTGCCATATGTAACTGTAATAGGATAACTAATATTAGTGACACAGTTTTCAGCAGTAATAGCAGCAGATGCTGAGGAAAAATCAAGGTGGTGGTCGTAGTAACAGGAACTTTTTTTGAATTGTAATAGCTGTGTTGTTTGTTATTTTAGTAAACTCTGATTCTTTAAATAATTGAGCTCCCATGTATAAAACAACGTCAGATTTCCAAGTACTTTATGAATGAACTAATGTCTTAACATATTTGACGTTGAGCATCTAAGCAAGAAAAACTTTAGAAAAGGTTCAAAATTATGTTTCAAGTTTGTTGGAAGTTACTAAGTGCTCTCATTATCAAAAACTGGATGAGTATATTCTGGATACTTTGCACCCCATTTTAAACAAAAGTAAGTTTTTCACACATCTCAATGTTTATGACTTCATATCTTCTCCACCATGTGTTGCAGAAGTAAATAATTTTAATTCAGTGCTATATGTGGATATTGTCCGCAAAACGTGTTGTGAATACAGTTGTATTGTATTGTACATTATCTGGGGGGCTTAGAAACGACGGAGAGGCTCCGTCCCCACCGCAGCCGCAGTGGTCCACAACCTCACGACGACTACCGCAGTCCACTTCACCCCTCTACCGCCCCACACCGAACCACTCTTTCAGGGTTATTGTGCAGTTTGGCCCCCGATGGACCCCCCAAGGAATGTCTCATAGAAGACGAGTGTAACCCCCATGTTTGTGCGGAAGAGTAACGGTGGCGTATGCGTATATGGAGAGCTTGTTCGCACAGCAATCACCTACATAGTGTAGCTGAGGCAGAATAAGGGGAACCAGCCCGCATTCGCTGAGGCAGATGGAAAACCGCCTAAAAGCCATCCACAGACTGGCCGGCTCACCGGACCTCGACACAAGTCTGATGGGCGAATTCGTGCCTGGGACCAGGTGCTCCTTCCCAATCTGGAAAGCCATGCGTTAGACCGCTGAATACAATTAGTTTGTGAAGAATTAATATTTTTCTTTTCATAATCATTTAGTGGGGGGTCACCAAGAAAAAGTTTCACAAAGGTTTGAAATTATGTGTACTGTTCGTTGCTTGTAACTAAATGCTCTAATTCTCAATATTGGATGAATATAGTTTCACAAAGGTTTGAAATTATGTGTACTGTTCGTTGCTTGTAACTAAATGCTCTAATTCTCAATATTGGATGAATATAGTCTGGCTATTAGTGCATGGTTAGTCACACTTCAAAAAAATGGCTCTGAGCCCTATGGGACTTAACGTCTATGGTCATCAGTCCCCTAGAACTTAGAACTACTTAAACCTAACTAACCTAGGGACAGCACACAACACCCAGTCATAACGAGGCAGAGAAAATCTCTGACCCCACCGGGAATCGAACCCGGGAACCCAGGCGCGGGAAGCGAGAACGTGGGCTATGATAAATAAATAAATAAATAAATAAACAAACAAACAAACAAACAAACAAACAAACAAACAAACAAACAAACACTACCTACTCTGGTTTCAGCTCCTGAGGAAGAATGGACTGCCATTCCTCCACAGACATTCAAACACCTCACTCCAAGTGACCCAGCAGAGTTCAAGCTGTCATAAAGGCAAAGGATGGACACAACCCACATTAATGTCCATTGACAGGTATCTGGCTACTTTTGATCAGATAGTGTACTATCTACAAACCAGTTAGGTCCCAGTCTGATAACTTCGTAACTATGGCATACTTATAATTTTTGTGTGTTTTAACTTCTCACTGGAAACTATTACAGTCACCATTCAGTACCTTCTTTACACATGGTCCAGTAAAATTAATATGATCAACACCTATGTTCAATGTCAACATGCAATAGCCACTCACAGACAGCAGGTGGCAATACTACCAGCGTAGGTATATAACTCCTGTTGGGCGTGGGGGGTGGTGAGGGAGGGTGGGGGAGGGTTGGGGGAGGGGGAACAGTACAGTAGTTGTTCTAATGAGGAAATGAAGCACTTTATCTGATGTCCAAACATACATTATCCTTGGCTTTAGGGCCAAGGGTCGAAGCTCTTCCGAAATGGTTAAGTTTGTAAACAGTGCACATGGTGCTGTGGTTAAAGTATACCATGCACGGCAACATGGTGCTATCCAAAACTGTTGCCAAGGCAACTCTTGTGCACCGTGGGCCATAGATGACAGGTGCAAACAATGGCTGCAGAGATGTGTATGGGCGAACAGACAGGCAACTGTTGAGCAACTGACTACCCAGATAAACCAAGGGGCTACCAACAGCATTACCTCAATGGCTGTTCAGTGAACACTTGTTGCATATGAGACTCCACAGCAGGCACCTGGTCCATGCACCCATGCTGACTGCTGTTTATCAGCAACTAAGGCTGGAATTTGCACATCAGTACCAGAACTGGACATCCACTGAGTGGTGACAGGTGGCCTTTTCAGATGAATCACATTTTTTGCTCCACTGGACAGATAGTTGTTGGCATGTACAGCACAAAATGTCTGAAATCGAACACACTGCAACAATTGTTGGAAGGGTCCAGACTGGAGGGCAATCACTGGATGATACGGTCGTTCTGGAAGGCACAATGGATCAACACAAGTATGCATCTATCCTTGGGGACCACATCCACCCCCCCATGCAACATGCAATTTGTGTTACCTCAGCACAATGGCATCTACAACAGGAGAGTGCAACATGTCACAGAGCTTGCAGTGTATGTGTGTGGTTCAAAGAGCTCCAGGATGAGTTTACCATATTCCCCAAACTCCCTGGCTTTAAACCCAATAAAGAATCTGTGTGACCACATCGATCGGGCTGTTTACACAATGGGGCCTCAAACGAGAAACACAGCACAGCTGGCCATGGCACTGGAGTCAGAATGGTTCCACATCCTTGTCAGAATTTTCCAGAACCTCACTGACACTCTTCCTGCATGTCTCACAGCAGTCCGCATTGCAAAAGGCGGTTATTCAAACTTTAGACAGGTGGTCACATTAATGTAACGGGATAGTGCATTACTGTATGACCTGTTGTATTCATATTAAGGTAGTGTTCTCACAACTCATGTGGCACCATCACAATGCTTATTACATTCTGTTGAGTTATTCAAAATGAAAGTAGCAATGTTATCACGATTTTCAAGATCCATGCCTCTAACCACAAATAGTTTATTTTTCAGATTTCGTAATTCATTCACTACACTCATCCATACAGGCTGCAATGTAATGGTGATTGCTTTACAGTGTCATACCCAAGAGAAATGATAACTGAGACTGCACTGTGTCAGCATAGCAATGAACATACATCTACATCCAAACTCTGCAAACTACTGAGAAGTAAAGAGGAGACAGTACTTCTCATTTGTACCACATTTAGGTTTTTTTCCACGTAAGAATGCCTGCTTAAATGCCTCTTTCTACTGTAGTTAGTCTAATCTTATCTTTGTGATAACAGTGGCAGCAATACACAGGGTTCATGAACATTCGTAAGTAGACTTTCAACAGTTGTCCGACATCTATCTTCATGTTTTTCAGCGTTTTCATTCACTCTCCCATGAGATAAATGTGCATAGCTATTTGTGCTGCCTTTCTTTGAGTACATTCAATATCTCCTGTTACGTCTATCTGATATGAGTCTCTCACACTGGAATGATATTCTTTGGTAACACAACTGTTTTATAAGAAACTTTGTATGCTGATTACATTTGCCCAGTATCCAACCAACAAACAGAAATCTGCTACCTGCTTTACTTACAATCGATCCCATATAATCATTCCCTTCTATATCCCCCAAACTGTTACAACAAGGTATTTGCATGACTTGAGCAATTCCAATTGAGGCGTTGTCTGCTATAATCAATTATAATGAGTCCGGCAACCGAAATGAAGTCGCAGGGAAGCCAAAGGAGGACAGAGCAGAAGAATATGGGCCACTGTCAACCGGACGCCACACCGACACTGAGGTGGGTCTTCACGGTGAAGGAGGAAGCCGTGGATTGCCCAGGCATGGCCAATGCGGAGCCAGCAGAGAAGCACAGAGTCCCTGCGAGAGGCCCACAGCGAGGACTTTCACACATTCGTGGTCCTCTTAATGGCTCTTAGTTTGTTGTGATTATTGATATTTTGCCATTCCGTCTCCCAAAGCCAAAACACCTTGCAGCGTAATAACAAACACAGGTCAGTTGCAGGAATACCATCTCCAGAAGTGGTTTCCATGTAGCCTGTTTGGCCAGCCTGTCAGCAAGTTCATTTCCTGGGATTCTGAAGGATTCCGACGTGACCAGGGGTCCAGACAAACACCACTGAACGACTGGACTGTTCCAGCACATAGATGGACTCCTGGATGGACGCTACCAAAGGATGACAAGCGTAGCACTGGTCGATAGTTTTCAGGCTGCCCAAGGAGTCAGTACATAAAAGAAAAAATTCCCCAGGGCTTAAACGGAGATACTGAAGAGCACGAAAAATGGCCACCAGCTCTGCAGTGAATACACTGCAGCCATTGGGCAAGGAATGCTGTTCAATGTGTCTGCCATGAATGTAGGCAAAGCCTACGTGACCATCAGCCATCGAGCCGTCAGAGTAAGCCACTTCAGAGCCCTGGAACACTTCAAGAATCGAGAGGAAGTGACAGTGGAGAGTCGCAGGGTTAACGGAGTCCTTAAGGCCATGTGACAAGTCCAGACAAAGCTGTGGCTGAGGTGTACATGAACGGACTGCAGGCAGAGGTGGTAAAGGGAAGGACTCTAGTTCAGAGAAAAGGGACCGCATGCGAATCACAATCGTTAGCCCCGACCTGTGCCTCCCATGTGGGAGATGGACTGCCGCGGGCGGGAAAAGGAGACAGTAATTCGGATGCTCAGGAGAACTACAAATGTGTGCTGCATAACAGGCAAGCAGTTGTGAACGTCTGATCTGCAATAGAGGGACCCCAGCCTCCACCAATGCGTCGGTCACCGGACTCGTCCTAAAAGCTCGTCACTAGTCGAACCCCACAGTGGTGCATAGGGTTGAGAAAACGCAATGCTGAGGGCGCTGCTGAACCATAAACCACACTCCCATTGTCAAGGCAGAATTGGACAAGGGCTCTGTAGTCGTAACAGCGTAGAGCGCTCTGCACCCCAATTGGTGTTGCTCAGGCAATGGAGGGCACTGAGGTGCTGCCAGCACTTCTGCTTACGCTGACGAAGATGAGGAAGACAAGTCAATCGAGTGTCAAAAACCAGTCCTAAGAATCGATATGTCACCACTACAGTCAGTGAATCATCATGAAGGTAAAGTTCTGGGTCTGGATGAATGGCACAATGCTGACAGAAGCGCATGACACACGACTTTGCGGTTGAAAACTGGAGGTTGTGGGCTAGAGCCCATGACTGCGCCATGTGGATGATCCCCTGTAGGCAATGCTCAGCAACACCAGTACTGGAGCAGCAGTACAAAATGCAGAAGTCGTCTGCATACAGAGAAGGTGAGATGGAGGGCCCGACAGCTGCTGCTAGACCATTAATGGCCACTAAAATTAGAGAGATACTCAATACAGAGCCCTGCGGGACTCCATTCTCCTGGATAGGGGGGTGGGGTGAACCATGGGAGCCACCAACCTGGACACAGAAAGTATGAGGAGACAGGAAATTTTGGATAAAAATCGGGAGTGGCATCTGAGACCCCACTCGTGATACGAAGTCGCCGGGTCATGTCATATGCTTTTCGTGTATCAAAAAAGACAGCAACCAGGTGTTGCCGTCTGAGAAAGGCTGTTTGGATGGCAGACTCTAGGGACACAAGATTATCAGTGGTAAAGCGACCCTGGCAGAAGCCGCTCTGACATGGAGCCAGTGGGCCACAGGACTCCAGGACCCAGCCCAAACACCAACATACCATATGTTCCAGCAGCTTACAAAGAATGTCGGTGAGGCTGAGGGGCCGATAGCTATCCATATCAAGCAGGTTTTACCGGGTTTGAGCACCGGAATGATGGTGCTCTACCATCATTGACATGGAAAGACACCACATCTGGTTGAAGATGACAAGGAGATGTCGCTTGTAGTCAGATGAGAGATGTTTAAACATCTGGCTGTGGACCCGATCAGGCCCAGGAGCTGTGTCAGGCAATGTGCAAGGGCACTGTGGAGCTCTCACTCTGTCAATGGTGACTTATAGGATTCACTGTGGCATGTAGTTAATGAGAGGACGTTCCCTTCCAGCCGCCGTTTGAGAGTGCGAAAGGCTGGGGGGTAATTCTCCGACGCAGAGGCTCAAGCATAGTGCTCGGCATTCACGGTTGCATCAGTAGATAATATGCCATTTTCAAGATGTATCTCTTCCAATTCTCCTGCTTCTGTCATTTGATAAGTTGGTGAATGCGGGCACGGAGCCCTTTAAAGACTATGAGGTGCTCCAGGGAAGGGTGCCGCTTATGCCGCTGTAGAGCTCGCCGATGCTCTTTAATTGCTTCAGCAACTTCCGGCAATCATCAAGGGACTGCCTTACGCCAAGGGCACCCTAAAGAGGGAGGGATCACGCTTTTGCCCCAGAAACAATTGTTGTAGTCACCTGCTCTACCAAGAGCCACACTGAAATTTGTGGTGGCCCCAGTATTTCAGAGGCACAGGTCGAATTGAGACAGTAAGGTTTCGACATCTCTGCCTCGGCCAGTAAGCACAGTGCCACCCCACAAGCGGTTATGGGTGTTAAAATCTCCCAAAAGTAGGAAAGGTTTAGGGAGTTAATCAATCAGTGCAGCTAATACATTCAGGAGTAATGCACCATCTGGAGGAAGATATACATTGCAGACAGTTATTTCCTGCGTCGTACTTACCCTGACAGCCACAGCTTCAAGAGGGGTTTGAAGGGGGCACATGTTCACTACAGACTGAGTTCAGGACATAAACGCAAACTCCACCTGACACTCGATTATAGTTGCTAGGGTTCCGGATAATATCCCTTGTAGTCGGGAATCAGGTTTCCTGTAGGGCAATGCAGATAGATGTTAAGAGTTGCCGTAGTACAGCCAGGGGGTGGAAAAAACCACCGCAATTGCACTGGAGGATGACATCATTGTGAGACTGGGAAGGCATGGAACATTCAATGAGATAGTTTATACCTCAGAGTCACCTGCTGCCACCTACTTATTGCCTGAGCAGTCTATATCCATTGTGTCTGAGGGTCTGGCGAGATCTAGGTCCTCAGCGGATGCTGAAATCTCCACCCCATCCTCAGACGCAGAGCTTCTAGGTAGCAGTGGTGTGGATGCCACCGCAACTTACTTGGTCTTGGGGGTTTTCTTTTTGGATTTCTCTCAATGCTCCTTGGGTTTCCCTGGCTGAGAGGACTTCACTGGCTCAGTCTATGTGACTGAGGATGAGCATGAAGCCCTACAACCAGCTGCTTTTGGGCTTTTCAGCCACTGGCAGGTGTCACCTTTCCCACTAGCAGAAAACAGGGAAGGGAGTGACCGAAGGGACTCCTTTCTAGTGAGAGAAGCCGAAGAAGACTTACACTTCTCCGGCTTAGACGTGGGGACGGATGGCCCTGAGGGCTGGACGGGGGTTGGGGAGGGGGCGTTGCTCCCGAAGTAGGTGGTGCAGGAGCAACAGGGAGGGAAATGCCAATGCCCCCACCATTAAGGGGGCAGGTGTAGTCTTCCAGCTCTGAGATTTGACTGGGGTTGGCGGATCTGATTTGGCCAGAACTGTTTTAGCAGCGGCGTAAGACGATGTCATGTGCACAGGATGCAGGCGGTCAAATTTCCTCTTAGCCTCAGTGTAGGTCAGTCGGTCCAGGGTCTTGTACTACATGATTTTCCTTTCTTTCTGGAGAATCCTGCAGTCTGGCGAGCAAGGCGAATGGTGCTCTCTGCAGTTGACACAGATGAGAGGTGGGGCACATGGAGTATTGGGATGTGATGGGCACTGGCAATCTCAACATGTGATGCTGGAAGTACAGTGGGGTGACATGGCTGAACTTCCAGCACTTAAACCACCGCATCAGGGAGAGGGATACAGGGCTTTACATCACAGCGGTAGAACATCACCTTGACCTTCTCGGGCAATGTATCGCCCTACAAAGCCAAGACGAAGGCACTGGTGGCAACCCAATTATCCCTTGGACCCCGGTGGACACGCCAAATGAAATGTACACCTCGCCGCTCTACTGCAAAAGATGGTCCCTGTGAAATATAATACCCTGGACCATATTTAAGCTCTTATGGGGTGTGATGGTTACAGAAACATCCCCCAGCTTGTCACAAGCAAGTAACGCCCGTGACTGGGCAGAGGATGAATGCTGTTTTGATCAAGACTAATCCAGGTCTGATTTTGGACAAGCCTTCCACCTTCCCAAACTTGTCCTCTAAATGCTCAACAAAAAACTGAGGTTTCATCGGCATGAAATATTCCCCATCAGCTCTCGAACATACAAGGTACTGGGGCAAATAAGATCAGCTGCCATCCTTAGCCTGACATTCACCCTATGGTGTGGTCAGGGAGGGGAATGATTTGGGGTCGTACTTCTGTGTGTTGAATTGACCTCTTGAACGCTGGTGTTTCACCACCAGCAAGAGATGATGGACTATGCTTCATCATGTGTCATCCACCCTGATGCCACCCTCTCCAACCAGGAGCCCTCCTCTGGGAGCCACCAAGCCACAGCAAAGGCCACCTGGAAGGATGGCCATTGCCAGGAATCCCAATGCCCCAGGGGGATGGGCATCTACCCCTTGACATACATGGGGAGTTAACGGCGCAGGCATCAGCAGAGCAATCCATGTGTGGTCAGGGGGCTGCAACCAACAGGGTACATGGCGGCCCCACTACAACGGACTGGCTACCATGCTGGATATCAGGTGAAAAGAAGTCCATGGTCATCGTCGACGCAGAAAGCGCCACTGCTTAGTGCATGGTGGAAAACACACCCAGGAAGTTATCGCCCAAGAGATGGAGAATGAGCTCGACTGAAATGCGACGACAAGAAAGTGGGCTACAGATCTCAATGCAAGATGGACACAATGCACCATGAAAGGCATCCTTCCCCAATTGGCTCGCTCTTTGGGAAAATTTTGAAGAATGGAGGTCAAAAATACAGTGGATCATCGCATAAAGGCCAAAACGTGTGAAACTCCTTTTAGTCACCTCTTACGACAGGCAGGAATACCTCAGCCCTATTCTTACCCCCAGACCCGCAGGGGACAGAGAGGGGGGGGGGGGGGAGGGAGGGGGGGCGATCTGGGTGGCCAAATCATTCATCCGAATTGTCCAGCATGTTCTTCAAACCAATCACTAACAAGTGTGGCCCAATGACAGGGCGCATTTATTATCCATAAAAATTCTATCATTGTTTGGGAACATGATGTCTATCAATGGCTGCAAATGGTCTCCAAGTAGCCAAACATGACCATTTACAGTCAATGATCGGTTCAATTGGTCTAGGGGACCCAGTCCATTCCATGTAAACACAGCCTACACCATTATGGAGCCATCACCAGCTTGCACAGTGTCTTGTTGACAACTTGGTTCCATGGCTTCACGGGTCTGCACCACATTTTAACCCAATCATCATCTCTTACCAACTGAAATCTGGACTCATCTGACCAGGCCATGGTTTTCGAATTATCTAGGGTCCAACCATTATGGTGACGAGCCCACAAGAGGTGTAGCAGACAATGCCATGCTGTTAACAAGGCACTTATGTCACTAACTTGCTGCCATAGCCCATTAATGCCAAATTTTACCACTCTGTCCTAACAAATATGTTCATTGTACATCCCACATTGATTTCTGTCATATAGTGTTGCTTGTCTGTTAGCATTGACAACACTATGTAAACACTGCTGCTCTTTGCCATTAAGAGAAGGCTGTCGGCCACCATATTGTCCATCGTGAGAGGTAGCGCCTGATATCTGGTATTCTTGGCACACTCTTGACGCTGTCCATTTCAGAATACTAAAGTCCCTAACAATTTCCAAAATGAAATGTCCCATGAGCCTAGAGCTTCAACTACCATTCCAGGATCAAATTTATTAATTCTGGTTGTGTGGTCATAATCACATTGGACACCTTTTCATATTCTTCACCCGAGTACAAATGACAGCTCCACCAACACACTGCCCTTTTATATGTTGTGTACAGGATACTACTGCCATCTATATACGTGCATATCACTATTGCACAACTTTTGTCACCTCAGTGTATATCAGTCTTCTGGCAGGTTTGATGTGGTCTGCCCTGAATTCATATGCCAGGCTCATCATTTCACAGAGTAGCATTTGCACCCTGCTTTAATTATTTGTTGGTTGTATTTAAATTTCTGCATTAACCTATAGTTTTACCTCTATTCTTTAACCAATGACACTGTTCTATAATCATCATTTTTATCTGTTTTCCGTCTTTCCCTTGGTTACTCTAAATTTGTGGAGGTATGTACCATCTATGCAACTAAATGAAGGCAGTATGTTTATTGCCATACGCATTGCACTTCTTTTATTTGGGAAGCATCATCAGTGACCTGAAATACATGTTTCTTTTTATACATACAAAACATGTATTATGTGACAGATATCATATGCTGCTATATTACATTTTGTCATATTTTTCTCTTGCTTTTTAGGTTAGTAGCAACTCTTTTAGCACAAGTTTCATATTGTGAATGTATCGTTCGGTGTTACTGCACTGGATATTGTAACACCGAATGATACATACACAATACTGAACTTGTGCTACAAAAGTTGCTTCTAACCTAAAAAGCAAGAGAAAACCATGACAAAATGTAATATAGCAGCATATTATATTTGTCACATAATATGTTTATTGTATGCATAAAAAGAAACATGTATTACAGGCCACTGATGATGCTTCCCAAATAAAAGAAGCGAAACGTGTATGGCAATAAACATACTGCCTTCATTTAGTTGCATAGATGGTACATACCTCCACTAACTGTTCTACAAGTTACATTTCAATAAATTCCACCAGAACTGTAAAAGTTAATGGTAAGCCTCACATTCTTGAATCTAAGTTGAGATGTTTTGTTGGGGTATACTCTCAATTTTGAGGCCTTTACCTGCATTAGATTATTTATTTGGATACAGTATAAGAAATCTCTAGTTTCCTAATATTTCTCCATTTCTATCGGCATTTTGTGAACTGTGTACACAGTGATTTGTTCCTTGACTGAAGAGCTCAGTTCAGCTCAGATGATCCCAAGAAAAATTACGGGAAAGGAATATGTAAAAAAATATTTCTTCACTCATCTCTCACGCATGCTTAAAATTTTTCTATGCAAGTACATTTACACATCAAAAGGTGCACAAATGAATATTTAGTTGTAACTATAGTGATAGAAATGCACAATTAAGAAACAGAAGAAAAAAAGAAAATGAACTCATAGGAAGACAATATCACAACTGAAACATACCAATAGGGACCAAACCAAATTGACTATGCAAGAAGTTATGTTACAAAGAACAGTTTCAAGTACTCACTTGTCTTACAGCATCACTGGCAAGAAGATTTCCCTCTTGTTCATAACAATTTTTTTCTAAGCTCTCTAAACATCGCTGCAGTGTTCCGACATAGGTATCTTGTAAACAATCTACTGACTGAATTATCTGTGTTGCCACTGAACTGTTTATACGGCTCAGTATTAAATAGTGAATCTCTGATGTAGCAACATGCACTGATTGTGCTGATCTGACTTCCTGGTTCTCAAGGAGATTAACAGCTGAAAAGGAACATAAGATATTGGAATAAATATATAAGAAATTTATCTAACATCTTTAATACACAAACCAAAGGACTAAAAGTGCAAAATTAACCAGAACATATAAATTAAATTATTTTACATTCTCCTACATCCACAGTCCTGCAAAATTTTGTGGAGGATAACGTCTTTCAGCTGCACTTTTATTAAATGTATTTACTCACAACAACTGTGATTTAAAGCTATTGTGCTAGTCTCAAGCGATAGCTGTACCAGCATAAACTACTTGAAGTTTAGTTCATTTACCTCTACAAATACATTGTTTCCAAAAAAATTTATAAGAAAATTGTTTTTTCAAAAAGTACAGCTCTCCCTACTTCACAAAAAAAAAAAAAAAAAAAGAGAGAGAGAGAGAGAGAGAGAGAGAGAGAGAGAGAGAGAGAGAGAGAGAGAGAGAGAGAGAGATTCAGAGCATTGTTTTACTTAGACAAAATGATTTAAAACTGGTTCCTCCTGATTATACAGTGTAAGTTCTGCTAATGTGACCTACGTCTTCAATTACAACCATTTACTGAATAGGTTCACAACAAAGCCTACATCTGCTTTTTATTGGAAAATGTAAAAGTGAACAACTCACTGTTACCAAACCCAAGAAAAATGAGTTTGAACTGAGAAGAATAGGTCTGAGCCAAAAACAGCGAGTCTGAGACAAAAACAGAGTGTTTGACCTGATACCTCTATAACAGGGTGTTTCCTGAAACAAATTAAGATCCACTAACAAATATGTTCAACATAAGTAAAAGAATAAACCCTGGCCTCTTTATTCTTCTTCTTCTTCTTCTTCTTCTTCTTCTTCTTCTTCTTTTTCTTCCTGTCACTTTGGTCTGGGAGACCTACCTTCTGCCACCATTCATTTCTGTTCCTGGCTTCCATGGTCAATTCTTCTTTCCTCAGGCCCATTCCTCCATATGCCTGTTGATATCATCCTTCAATCTTGTCCGTGGCCTTCCTGGCCTCTTCTACCTACCACAGATTTTGAGACTGCTGCTCACGGTAGTATTTCCTCTTTCATCCTAATCAGGTGTCCACCAGCCCACATCGATCTTCTTGTCTCCATCCTTTAGACAACATCAGCTTGCGACTATAGGTTTGCCAGTTCCTGACCTCCTAATATTTACTCCATACCTGTGTCTGGGTGTTCCTCTTGGGAACAAATATTTTGCTTAATATCTTTCTCTCAAAGATTTGCCTCTGTACGAAGAATCCAAATTAAGATGAAATGCGTAACAACACTATCTATTTATTACTAACTTAAAAGTTACTAAAAAATGTTTTTGGCACAGGGAAAGCTTTTCCCCTCTACAACAAATTTTCTTAATTTTCAATGAAATCTTAGTTTAATGACTTTTCATTCATTCTTGAGTAGCACTGACTTTTCACTTCACTTAACCATTTTCACAATAAGGTATCTTTTGCTTTTTCACCCTTGGCTTTTTTCAGCTGTTAAATTCTAGCACTTTATTTTTTTAATTATAAGTTGCTACACTATTCTCTCATTAACTAGTTCCAACATTACTTCTCTTTAATACGAGTTCCCTCACTGCAAAATATTCATTAACACTTGCAATTTGTATCTATGCAAAAATGTAGATGGATCTCAAAATATTGAAAGAAACCTAATCATAGACATTTTATCGCCAATCATTCAATATCTTATTGTGCACTTTCTCAATTTTTTCAACTGCAGCTGCAGTTTTGAGACGTCTGCACACACACATATTCAATAGAAGGATGGTCACTTTTGAATTTAGTCTTTCATTACTGTTGGGAATGAAGGAGTACACAACTCCAAAACCTTAAACAATTTTGGATGAATTTTGGTTTGTGAAAACTACCAAAAATAAAGAATTTTCTTATGGAACAGTATTTCAGAGTGAACAAAACACAACACACTGATGTCACAAAATTTCATTTGTATCAACACTATACCCCTGCACTCTACCAATAACATCTGACCTTACCTCCACATACAGAGTTTTCTGTCATCTACACACTTAGCAAGCTGTCCTCAACACTAATAAACATCATAGCCACAGATAACCTCACTTTTTCACTGGGTATTTTACATCCAGCACAAGCGTGCATACACATTCTTTAAACACATGTATATGCTATTTTGACATATACCTATGTAGGCAAACAACTATATATTCCTCTAGGTTTCAATAAAACTATTGTATATGACATGTCCTGAGACAGTATGAAATTCTGTTCCATTCACGTACATCCCAAGAAGTGAGAAAGAGGCCTTAGGAACCAAGGTGAAACAGACATACAGAAACAACGGAAATATCGGAAAATTATAATGGGTACACTATATACACCATTTATGTTTACTACAATTAATATTCATGTCACTTTAGGAACAAGAATGTGGATATACACTGAAGCGCCGAAGAAACTGGTATAGACATGCGTATTCAAATACAGATATATGTAAACAGGCAGAATATGGCACTGTGGTCGGAACGCCTATATAAGACAAGTGTCTAGTGCAGTGTTAGACCAATTACTGCTGCTACAATGGCAGGTTATTAAGATTTAAGTGAGTTTGAATGTGGTGTTATAGTCAGTGCACAAGCAATGGGACACAGCATCTCCGAGGTAGTGATGAAGGGGGGATTTTCCCATTTCACAAGTGTACCGTGAATATCAGGAATCCAGTAAAACATCAAATCTCCAACAGCACTGCAGCCGGAAAAAGATCCTGCAAGAATGGGATGAACAGCGACTGAAGAGAATCGTTCAATGTGACAGAAGTGCAACCTTACTGCAAATTGCTGCAGATTTCAATGCTGAGCCATCAATAAGTGTCAGCGTGAGAACCATTCAATGAAACATCATCAATATGGGCTTTCAGAGCTGAGGGCCCTCTTGTGTACCCTTGATGACTGCACGACACAAAGCTTTACGCCTCACCTGGGCACATCAACACCAACATTGGACTGTTGATGACTGGAAACACGTTGCCTGGTCGGACAAGTCTCGTTTCAAATTGTATTGAGCAGATGAATCTATGGACCCTGCATGTCAGCAGGAGACTGTTCAAGCTGGTGGAGACTCTGATCACCTGCATCCATTTATGTCCATTGCGCATTCCGATGCCCCCACAAATTGAATCCTTAATATCTCCATGTATGTGGCACAGCAAATTTACACATGACATTTTCCCTGAAGCAAACTACCAACACAACTCCAAAGGTTGGTTGTCCATAAAAGAATCAGACTATCATATTAGACCATCCTGCAATACTGACCATCAACCAAATTATTTCAGATGTTATTACAGTATAACAGTTGTTACCAAGGAGAGAGCTCAGTCAAGCAGCAGTACCAGTACAATGTAGTCAACCAGGACAATCCACCTATGTGTGTGCTCATTAATGTTATCAGTCTTGTTCATGTGCCTGTCAACCCCTCAATACCTCAAATATGCATTGAGAGATTACTTTTACTCATATAATCCTTATAATTATTCAGGAAGTCATTTGGTATCTTATTTCCAACTTCAGACCACAATTAATTAACATGTATTTCACTGTGAGACAGTAAATAAAACCTACAGAACTCTAACACCAATTAACAAAGGGTCATAAAGAAAGTAATAAATACTTTTCTGCACATACCTTGGTATTTGTAGTTGACTGCACTCTCAATCAAACTTTCTTTCATTTCATGAAGTTTTACTTCAACCAGCCTACGAATCTCTTCTTGTTTTTCACAAGCAAAGTTCATCAAATTTCTGTAAAGCTCCTCTTCTTTTTTCTGAGCATAATGAATTCTTTTTGGAGTAATTTGGATCTCCCGTGCCATATCAAACGCAGACAATATGAACTGCCTCAAGCAATGGGTATGTACCTGGACATTAAAATTCATGTATCTCTAGCTTCAATGCAAAGAGACAAAAATAAAACAAGATACACTACAACAATATCATTAAAATACATCAATATGAGAACAAAGATTCTGGGAATGACAGAAAACAGATTGAAATGCCCTGATGCACAGTCTCACTAATTTATGCTATGAAACATGAGCAGACACGAACATGTAGCTTAATGGAGATGAAATATTTTTAATGTGTTTGTATATCTTCAATAAAGCAAGAAGAATCTCACTTGCACTTCCCCAAGCAGTGCTGTTTCTGTCCTCAGAAAATTAAACATCGTGTTACGGGTCTGTCATTTTTCTAATGTCCAAGCATTTTTTAGTTTCAGACCATTTTCTTTTTGTTATTTGAACATGAAATTTAGAGAATCTACTGTCTGTACATGGTCCATCTAGCTGATAGTAGATCAACAGCAACTTTCACAACATTCTTTCAGGTGCTAGCTTACATCATACTTTGTTTTTTATTTCAGTCTCATTTACATTGCAGGAGATTTTCTGGGTTTATCATGGATCACTCATGTCTTAGATATTTCCTGCAATATCTGTTGTTCTATTTTCTCAATGACACTGACAGTTAATAATGATATCTCAACTGCATAGTGTGGTTTTGTGTGAATTACTCTGAACAGCCTAAGCATCATGCACAATAATGTTAGTACTTGTAGCCAACTATAAGATAAGACCATCAATTCCTTCATGGAAAAATGTTTGCTGTTGCCTACAGAACCATGATTGTACCTAGATGTGCACTTCTTCATCAGAAGGAAATCAATGAGCACAAGTGTCTCTCTTCAGGACTCCAAAAATATAGAAATTGCATGGGGGGGGGGGGGTTTATGTGTTGACTGCATGTTGCTTAGGCTGTTCAGAGTAATTCACACAAAAACACACTATGCAGTTGAGATATCATCATTAACTATCAGTGTCATTGAGAAAATAGAACAACAGATATTGTGGAAAATATCCCACATGTTGCCAAAGCAGCTTAGAGTGTACACCAGAATTGTTTCTGGGAACCCCTTACACATCCTCCTCCCCCACGCAATTTCTATATTTTTGGAGTCCTGAAGAAAGACACTTGTGGTCATCAATTTCCTTCTGATGAAGAAGTGCACATCTAGGTACAATCATGGTTCTGTAGGCAACAGCAAACATTTTTCCATGAAGGCATTGATGGTCTTATCTTATAGTTGGATACGAGTACTAACATTATTGTGATTATTTTTGATATAATAAAAAGTTTACTTAATTTTTCCCATGTGCCTCATTTTCATTTGACTGCCCCTTACATCTATCTTCCAGTATTACAGTCTGGTTTGATGTGGATCTTAACATATATTAAATAAATAGAAATGTTAAGCTATTAAAGAGTGTTTTAATGAATCCCATTATGTGAATGTTCCTTGTGCTAAAGTTCTCCACCTTGCTGGAACTCAAACAAGACCACATCTTTTGCACTGTTGCAGGAAGTGCAACTTCATTGTTTCCCACAAATACTTCACATTTGAGTGCTAGACCTAGAGACACATCAGCAGGACTGTTATGAATCAGGATGGCCCCATCTTTATGCCACCCTTTACAGGGGCTGAAAGGAAGTGGCATTCCTGAACACCCAGATGCTGGACGCTAAGGTGTGATATAAATTTATCGATGACACATTTGTGGTCTGGACCCCTCATGAAGTACATCTCCAATCCCTGCAATAGATTTACTCCTTTTCCCAAGTGATATTCCACTTGACCTCTTCCAAATCCAAAGTCACCTTCCTTGACACTGAGATCCATGTTATTGTACTTCACATCCAAAACACAGTCCATATAAAGTCAAGCAACAAGCAACAAAACTTCCACTTAGGTAACTACTGTCCTTTCCCCATCAAATGCTTCATTCCCACAGCATGCGCACCTATGGTAAACATATACACTATGTGATCAAAAGTATCCAGACACCCCCAAAAACACGTTTTTCATATTAGGTGCATTGTACTGCCACCTACTGCTATGTACCCCATGTCAGCGACCTCAGTATGCATTACACATTGAAAGAGAGCAGAATGGGGTGCTCCGCAGAACTCATGGACTTCGAATGTGGTCAGGTGATTGGGGGTCACTTGTGTCGTATGTCTGTACGTGAGATTTCCACACTCGTAAACAACCCCATGTCCACTATTTCCACTGTTTCCAATGTGATAGTGAAGTGGAGACATGAAGGGTCACGTACAACACAAAAGCGTACACACCAACCTGGTCTGTTGACTGACAGAGAGAGTCGACAGTTGAGGAGGGTCATAATGTGTAATAAACAGACATCTACCCAGACCATCACACAGGAATTCGAAACTGCATCAGCATCCACTGCAAGTACTATGACAGTTAGGCACGAGGGCAGAAAACTTGGATTTCATGGTCGAGCGGCTGCTCATAAGCCACACGTCACGCCAGCAAATGCCAAACGACACCTCGCTTGGTGTAAGGAGCGTAAACATTGGACAATTGAAGAGTGGAAAAATTTTATGTGGAGTGACGAATCATGGTACACAATGTGGTGATCTGATGACAGAGTGTGGGTATGGCAAATGCCTGGTGAACGTCATCTGCCAGCGTGTGTAGTGCCAACAGTAAAATTCGGAGGCAGTGGTGTTATGGTGTGGTCGTGTTTTCATGGAGGGGGCTTGCATCCCTTGTTGTTTTGCATGTCACTATCACAGCACAGACCTACATTGATGTTTTAAGCAACTTCTTGCTTCCCACTGTTGAAGAGCAAATCGGGGATGGCGATTGCATCTTTCAACATGATCAAGCACCTGTTCATAATGCACGGCCTGTGGCAGAGTGGTTACATGACAATAACATCCCTGTAATAGACTGGCCCGCACAGAGTCCTGACGCGAATCCTATAGAACTCCTTTCGGATGTTTTGGAATGCCGACTTCGTGCCAGGCCTCACCAACCAACATCGATACGTCTCCTCAGTGCAGCACTCTGTGAAGAATGGGCTGCAATTCCCCAAGGAACCTTCCAGCACCTGATTGAACATATGCCTGTGAGGGTGGAAGCTGTCATCAAGGCTAAGGGAGGGCCAACACCATATTGAATTCCAGCATTACTGATGGAAGGCACCACAAAGTCATTTTCAGCCAGGTGCCTGGATACTTTTGATCAGATAGTGTATTATCCAATATCACCTGTACCAACAACATGTCCCAGCCTTTTCTCTCCCACAATCATCTCACATATGGTATCTACAAGTGGGCACACTCCTCCTCTCACCCTTTGACAAGATTTTTAAATTCTGGTGATAGCTTACTGGAAATGGATGCAGCAGCATACTGCACACATTTCTGCACATGAGTTAAGAAAGTGTGGTCCAAATGCAGGTTTTTTTTTTCTTTTTTCTTTTTTATATCACACATTAGCGAATGAAAATAAGCAAAGCTGACTAATTTTTGTGTCAAACGATAACTAACTTCAGATACCGTTCGAATAGTAAAAATGGCAGTATTAAGTCTCTGAAGAAGATCCTGAACATGGGCTTTCCACGACAGTTTACTATCAATCTGAGCACCTACAAATTTCAATTGTTCAATTTCACTAATCATATGCCCATTCTATGACATTAAAACGTCAGGTTATGCTGAAATCTGTGTTTGAAACTTGTAAAAACTGGGTCTTACTGTGATTTAGCATTAGTTTATTTCCTACAAGCCATGATAACTAATGTCAACTGCACTACTTGAAATTGAGACAATGTTGCACACAACATCCTTTACTACCAGGTTAGTGCCTTCAGCGAACAGAAATATTTTAGAATTACCCGTAATACTAGAGGGCATATCATTTATATAAATAAGGTGCAGGAGTGGCCCCAACACTGATTCCCTTCAATTGACTGTATCCCACTCAGACCCCACATCACAGCCATTATCAACACTGAATGGTGACCTTTAGCTGTCTGTTGTTAAAGTAAGAGGTAAACCAATTGTGAGCTGCTTCCTGTATTCAATAACAGTCCAATTTCTGCAGCAATATTTTGTGATCAACACAGTCAAACACCTTAGTTAAATTAAAAAATATGCCTAGTGTTTGAAACCTTTTGTTTAATCCATCCAGTAACTCACAGAGAAAACAGAATATAGCATTTTCAGTTGTTAAATGACTTCTAAAGCCGAACTGTACATTTGATAGCAAATTATGTAATAAAAAATTATGAATTATCCTTACATACACAACCTTTTCAATAACTTTAGCAAACACTGATGGCATACAAATAGGTCTAAAATTATCTACATTATAACTTTCTCTCTTTTTATAAAGTGGCTTTACTACTGAGCTCTTTAATCATTCAGAAAACTGACCATTCTTAAAGGAAAAATTAAAAATATGGCAAAGTACAGGGCTAACATGTGCAGCACAGTACTTTAATGCTCTGCTAGGCACTCCACTATATCTACGAGAGTCCTTAGTCTTCAGCGATTTAATTATTGACTCAGTCTCTCCTTGTCAATATCACAGAGGAGTATTTCAAACATCAGTCTTGGAAATGCATTTGCCAAGGGAGTCATATGACTCCCTGTAGAAATTAAATTTTTATTTAATTCAGCAGCAATGGTCAGAAAATAATTGTTAAATACTGTACATATATCTGACTTATCAGCAACAGCAATATTTTTACTACGAACTGACTTTATATTGTCGACCTTGGGCTGCTGACCAGACACTTCCTTCACAACTGACCATATGGTTTTCATTTTATCCTGTGAATTAGCTATTCTATTTGCGTACCACATACTCTTTGCATTCATAATAACACTTTAAACACCTTACAATACTGTCTGTAATGGGTTACTGTAGCTTGATTGTGACTACTTCTAACACTTTGAGGTAATTCCCACTTTGTTCTACACGATATCCTTATCCCACTAATCAGCCACCCTGGCTGCCTTTTACTGCTAGTACCCTGTTTAGAACGTTTTAATAGAAAGCAACTCACAAAGAGCATGATAAATGTGTTAAGAAAAGCATTATATTTGTCATCTATGTTATCGGCACAATAAACATCCTGCCACTCTTGTTCCATAACTAGGTTTAAATATCTCTCTATTGCTGTCAGATTGGATTTCCTACACAGTTTGTAATTGTATTTGACATTTGTTTGAGTATGAAAGCTTTTTAATGTTAAAATTTGTGCATTTTAGTCTGAAAGGCCATTCACCCTTTTACAAACAGAATGCCCAACTAGTAATGAAGAATGAATAAAAATATTGTCTATGGCTGTGCTACTGTTCCCCTGCACCCTACTTGAAAAAAAACACAGTCTGCATCAGATCATTTGAGTTAAGGAGATCTACCAACAGCCTTTTTCTTGCACAATCATACACAAAATTAATATTGAAGTCACCACATAGAACTAGTTTTTGGTACTTCCTATAAGGTGAACCAAGAACCCTCTCTAGCTTGAGCAGAAATGCTCTGAGGTCAGAGTTAGGGAACCTATAAAGAACAACAATTAGAAGTTTAGTTTCAATAAATCCAACTGCCCCTGCACAACATCACTTAATGTTGCCTTCCATTTCCCATTCTAAACTCTGTTAACATCTGTATCAAACTACACGACAGTCCAAGACAGTTATCTCTATCCCTGCAATCATTCCCAGTCTAAAGCCCCATGCGTCCATCCACTACCACTTCCTCGAGACTGACCACTGGTAAATCCTACATCAAAGATTGAGCAACAGGTGAAGCCTTATGTGCTAACATGTTCTGCACTGCTCCTTACATAGAAATTAAAAGTACACAAATTGAGCTCTAACAGTAATTTCTGTTGTGTGTCCTCCATGACTTTCACCCAAATCTATGTATCTTAATTTGTTTCACAATTAAGGATCCACTGTACTTGTCAGTTGGCAACACTAAGACAAATGAATTGCTGCCGGGTACAAGAAGTCCATTTTACTTGGCCCTAGTTGTCAGTGGCTGGATTTTAAAAGGGTCCAGCTTATTTTATGATGAAGTTTGTGGGCATGGCAGACGTGTGGCATAAAATACTGCCATATACAGCGAGGGACTCAGCAACAATGATGTCACAACTGACTGTACAAACATAAAAGGCCAAGCCCATCGCCTACATGGCATTTAGTTCATACCTGACAACGCTTGAGGAGAAGTCAGTCAAAATGCTGATGATACAAGTATAGTAATAACATCCAAAAACCAAGAACTAAGTGATGTAATTGTAAATGATGTTTTTCACAAAATTATTAAGTGGTTCTCAGCAAACGGACTCTCTTTAAATTTTGATAAAACACAGTATATACAGTTCCGTACAGTAAATGGCACAACTCCAGTAATAAATATAGACTTTGAACAGAAGTCTGTAGCTAAGGTAGAATTTTCAAAAAATTTAGGTGTGTCCATTGATGAGAGGTTAAACTGGAAGCAACACATTGACGGTCTGCTGAAAAGTCTGAGTTCAGCTACGTATGCTATTAGGGTTATTGCAAATTTTAGTGATAAGAATCTCAGTAAATTAGCTTACTATGCCTACTTTCATTCACTGCTTTCGTATGGCATCATATTCTGGGGTAATTCATCATTGAGTAGAAAAGTATTCATTGCTCAAAAACATGTAATCAGAATAATTGCTGGTGCCCACCCACGGTCATCCTGCAGACATCTATTTAAGGATCTAGGGAACCTCACAGTAACTTCACAGTATATATACTCACTTATGAAATTTGTTGTTGATAATCCAACCCAGTTCAAAAGTAATAGCAGTGTGCATAGCTATAACACCAGGAGAAATGATGATCTTCACTATGCAGGGTTAAATCTGACTTTGGCACAGAAAGGGGTAAATTATGCTGCCACAAAAGTCTTTGGTCACCTACCAAACAGCATCAAAAGCCTGACAGATAGCCAACCAACATTTAAAAATAAATTAAAAGAATTTCTAGATGACAACTCCTTCTACTCATTGGCTGAATTTTTAGATATAAATTAAGGGAGGAGAAAAAAACCAACTTAAACATTAGTGTCATGCAATATTTTGTGTAATGTAATATCTTGTACAGACATCTTTTATTAACCTGACACGTTCCACATCATTATGAAGTGTCGTATTCATGATCTATGGAACAAGTATTAATCTAATCTAATCTAAAGCTCACAAGATTTTAACCACTTTCTGCAGGTGGAAATCTAAGACAACGTTATTGTGTCATAATGTCATCAGACCACATATTTGTAAATTAAATGGCACTTCACTATAATAATAATTTCCACTGCCTCTGATGTTGAAATGCAAAAGCTTGTTTACTTTGAATACTTTCATTCTATTATATCCAATGGCATAATACTGTGGGGCAGCTCTATACATTCACAAAGAGTATTCTTAACCCAGTGGAGGAAAATCAAAATGATCTTCTGGGAACATTCATGTACTTGACACAGGCTTCTCTCAATTCTGTTATCACTGTACATATACTACCTCATGTTATTTGTAGCTAATAGTACGCTATCATTCCAAAGAAACTGCAACATTCTCCCTGTGAACAATACATGGAAAATGTTTTGCCCTTGGATAACACTACTCCGGAGATTGTATAGAAAGGCAAAAATTATTCCAGAGATCACATTATCAACAAGATTCTATCGCGCGCGTGGGGGGGGGGGGTGAGAAATTAAATTTCAGAGAATCAAATTATGTTACTTTGTACAAGAGTTCCTCACAATAGCTTAGAGCCTTCTCTGTAGCATGTTTATTGTGTATACTATTGTAAATATGCTTTTTTAATTTGTTGTTGTTGTTGTTGTTGTGGTCTTCGGTCCTGAGACTGGTTTGATGCAGCTCTCCATGCTACTCTATCCTGTGCAAGCTTCTTCATCTCCCAGTACCTACTGCAACCTACATCCTTCTGAATCTGCTTAGTGTATTCATCTCTTGGTCTCCCTCTACGATTTTTACCCTCCACGCTGCCCTCCAATGCTAAATTTGTGATCCCTTGATGCCTCAAAACATGTCCTACCAACCGATCCCTTCTTCTAATCAAGTTGTGCCACAAACTTCTCTTCTCCCTAATCCTATTCAATACCTCCTCATTAGTTACGTGATCTATCCACCTTATCTTCAGCATTCTTCTGTAGCACCACATTTCGAAAGCTTCTATTCTCTTCTTGTCCAAACTGGTTATCGTCCATGTTTCACTTCCATACATGGCTACACTCCATACAAATACTTTTAGAAACGACTTCCTGACACTTAAATCTATACTCGATGTTAACAAATTTCTCTTCTTCAGAAACGATTTCCTTGCCATTGCCAGTCTACATTTTATATCCTCTCTACTTCGACCATCATCAGTTATTTTACTCCCTAAATAGCAAAACTCCTTTACTACTTTAAGTGTCTCATTTCCTAATCTAATCCCCTCAGCATCACCCGATTTAATTTGACTACATTCCATTATCCTCGTTTTGCTTTTGTTGATGTTCATCTTATATCCTCCTTTCAAGACACTGTCCATTCCGTTCAACTGCTCTTCCAAGTCCTTTGCTGTCTCTGACAGAATTACAATGTCATCGGCGAACCTCAAAGTTTTTACTTCTTCTCCATGAATTTTAATACCTACTCCAAATTTTTCTTTTGTTTCCTTTACTGCTTGCTCAATATACAGATTGAATAACATCGGGGATAGGCTACAGCCCTGTCTCACTCCCTTCCCAACCACTGCTTCCCTTTCATGCCCCTCGATTCTTATAACTGCCATCTGGTTTCTGTACAAATTGTAAATAGCCTTTCGCTCCCTGTATTTTACCCCTGCCACCTTCAGAATTTGAAAGAGAGTATTACAGTCAACATTGTCAAAAGCTTTCTCTAAGTCTACAAATGCTAGAAACGTAGGTTTGTCTCTTCTTAGTCTTTCTTCTAAGATAAGTCGTAAGGTTAGTATTGCCTCACGTGTTCCAACATTTCTACGGAATCCAAACTGATCTTCCCCGAGGTCCGCTTCTACCCGTTTTTCCATTCGTCTGTAAAGAATTCGCGTTAGTATTTTGCAGCTGTGACTTATTAAACTGATAGTTCGGTAATTTTCACATCTGTCAACACCTCCTTTCTTTGGGATTGGAATTATTATATTCTTCTTTAAGTCTGTGGGTATTTCGCCTGTCTCATACATCTTGCTCACCAGATGGTAGAGTTTTGTCATGACTGGCTCTCCCAAGGCCATCAGTAGTTCTAATGGAATGTTGTCTACTCCCGGGGCCTTGTTTCGACTCAGGTCTTTCAGTGCTCTGTCAAACTCTTCACGCAGTATCTTATCTCCCATTTCATCTTCATCTACATCCTCTTCCATTTCCATAATATTGTCCTCAAGTACATCGCCCTTGTATAAACCCTCTATATACTCCTTCCACCTTTCAGCCTTCCCTTCTTTGCTTAGAACTGGGTTGCCATCTGAGCTCTTGATATTCATACAAGTGGTTCTCTTCTCTCCAAAGATCTCTTTAATTTTCCTGTAGGCAGTATCTATCTTACCCCTAGTGAGACAAGCCTCTACATCCTTACAGTTGTCCTCTAGCCATCCCTGCTTAGCCATTTTGCACTTCCTGTCGATCTCATTTTTGAGACGTTTGTATTCCTTTTTGCCTGTTTCACTTACTGCATTTTTATATTTTCTCCTTTCATCAATTAAATTCAATATTTCTTCTGTTACCCAAGGATTTCTACTAGCCCTCATCTTTTTACCTACTTGATCCTCTGCTGCCTTCACTACTTCATCCCTCAAAGCTACCCATTCTTCTTCTACTGTATTTCTTTCCCCCATTCCAGTCAATTGTTCCCTTATGCTCTCCCTGAAACTCTGTACAACCTCTGGTTCTTTCAGTTTATCCAGGTCCCATCTCCTTAAATTCCCGCCTTTTTGCAGTTTCTTCAGTTTCAATCTGCAGTTCATAACCAATAGATTGTGGTCAGAATCCACATCTGCCCCTGGAAATGTCTTACAATTTAAAACCTGGTTCCTAAATCTCTGTCTTACCATTATGTAATCTATCTGATACCTTTTAGCATCTCTAGGATTCTTCCAGGTATACAACCTTCTTTCATGATTCTTGAACCAAGTGTTAGCTATGATTAAGTTATGCTCTGTGCAAAATTCTACAAGGCGGCTTCCTCTTTCATTTCTTCCCCCCAATCCATATTCACCTACTATGTTTCCTTCTCTCCCTTTTCCTACTGATGAATTCCAGTCACCCATGACTATTAAATTTTCGTCTCCCTTCACTACCTGAATAATTTCTTTTATGTCGTCATACATTTCATCTATTTCTTCATCGTCTGCAAAGCTAGTTGGCATATAAACTTGTACTACTATAGTAGGCATGGGCTTTGTGTCTATCTTGGCCACAATAATGAGTTCACTATGCTGTTTGAAGTAGCTAACCCGCACTCCTATTTTTTTATTCATTATTAAACCTACTCCTGCATTACCCCTATTTGATTTTGTATTTATAACCCTGTAATCACCTGACCAAAAGTCTTGTTCCTCGTGCCACCGAACTTCACTAATTCCCACTATATCTAACTTTAACCTATCCATTTCCCTTTTTAAATTTTCTAACCTACCTGCCCGATTAAGGGATCTGACATTCCACGCTCCAATCCGTAGAATGCCAGTTTTCTTTCTCCTGATAACGACGTCCTCTTGAGTAGTCCCCGCCCGGAGATCCGAATGGGGGACTATTTTACCTCCGGAATATTTTACCCAAGAGGACGCCATCATCATTTAATCATACAGTAAAGCTCCATGTCCTCGGGAGAAATTACGGCTGTAGTTTCCCCTTGCTTTCAGCCGTTCGCAGTACCAGCACAGCAAGGCCGTTTTGGTTAATGTTACAAGGCCAGATCAGTCAATCATCCAGACTGTTGCCCCTGCAACTACTGAAACGGCTGCTGCCCCTCTTCAGGAACCACATGTTTGTCTGGCCTCTCAACAGATACCCCTCCGTTGTGGTTGCACCTACGGTACAGCCATCTGTATCGCTGAGGCACGCAAGCCTCCCCACCAACGGCAAGGTCCATGGTTCATGGGGGTTTTTTTAATTTATGCTCCTTTTTCTTTGCTTCTAATTTTATTTTCTTATCAGCTTTCTGTGAATTATGTAGTGAATTTTTTTTTTACCAAGTAGGTTTCTCGCTATATGCATTAATATAAGCGTTTTGGCAGTGGTAGTGACAGCTAGTGGCCGGACGCTCTTCCTGACACCACCACTCCCCCCACCAAAGAATTTGGGTACCCCATCCATATGCATCTAAGCTAAACCTCACGTTCAAGTGTGAGAACATTATCATAGGCACAATGTGGATACCAGCTTGGTATTCACCTAGTTGGATGTGGGGAAATCGCCTAAAAACCACATCCAGGCTGGCCAGCTCAACAGTCCTTATCATTAATCTATAAGGTGGATCTGATTTGGGGCACACTCACCAATCCAAATCCTGGAGGACACGAGTTACTGCACTTGGTGATTCGGGCGGGTGTTGAAAGAATTACTAACATTAAATACTCCATTATTGGACAACAGAGAGCCAAGTCCTGTTGGGTATAATCTTTTTTTTCAACTCCTTTTTCCTCAGTTAAGAGTATTCATAACTTACCTTCATCATAACACTTGTGAAATAGGGTTACTTACAATAAAATGCCTAAGTAATGGTGATTAAAAAAAGCCACTCTGACAGAACAAAAATTCAGGCATTGGGCTAAACAATCTCTATAACATAGTAATAAGGTATTTGTACCAGAGGCAGAAGAACAAGAAGGAACTTCCAGTTTCAAAACTCAGATATTACAGTCATTTCTCAATCTCAAATTCAACTGTTTCTGCTGAACTTACCTACCATTCCATAACAAAGACATTAAGCTGTACCACACCCACCATAAGCTTAAATCACAAGCACACTCTCTTGTCAGTATATAACATGCACTCCATTAAATACAGCTTCCTTGAAAGATATGTGCATTAATAATTCCAAAGTGGTGTGCCTACCCACCAGATAAAATAGCCCAAGTGTCAAATGACAGTGCCTATTGAGGGACAGATCAATGTGACTTCATCCTGTCTCAGTGATCGCAAGGATGCACACAACAGTCTGATAGTGGCTTTTATCAACCACACTTACTCTCCGATACATGGTGATCACCATCCACAGTGACATAGCCTCCTGCAAGGAGATCTCCCTTCGTATAATCTGTATCCGTGGTATGAATCTTTGACTTCTGTACCAGGTTCTTCATTTGCTCCTGTTTCCATAGTGATTTTCTTACAGAATTTAAAATGAATGCCAGGCGAGTGCTTGTAAATGGACACAGCCAATTTTCTTCCCCACCCTTTCCAAACTTTTTCTCTGTCTATTGACTTCATCAATGGTGAGATATTAAACCCTAATCTTCCTTCCTTCCTTTTTATTATTCCCAAGTATTTTGGCACCCAATTGAGTAAAATCTCTCTCTCCTGCTTTCTGAACCACTGTCTGCCAGGTACATATGTTGTATCACTTGGAGGGCTCTTTCACCACTGAAGACTGTAAATTCCTTTGCAAGGCAGATGCTGCTGATTAGATTATAAAAAATTATTTAGCAGTCAAGGTCATCCTACTGTTTGATCCATCAGTGTACAACCGGTCAACTTTGTGATGCTGATCTAAAATGTGAAACACACTCCTAAGAATCACATTTGGAATTATTTATTTTCCGTAATTTGTCAAAAACTAAAACTACTCTAAGCCTCCTAAGGAGCAAAGGTTCAAAATATTACAATATTGGCATAAAATATTAATACCAGTCATACCCATTTCTAAGAGACTGCTCTTCGCACCAAGCATTTAATATGAAAATCAGAAACTAATGTTGACACTATATGAAACAGTCACTGAAATGAACAATCTACGCACAGCTGGTAGTTACAAACTGGACACAATAGTGGACGCCTAGAATACGGAACTTTCAAACACAGTTTCTTCTTATCAATAAAATGAGGAACAGAAAGCTGGAGGGAAGAGGGTCATGCATAACAAGACACACAAGTTGCCTGAAAGGAGTCAGAAATTTGTACATTGATGGAAATGGAAACAGTTGGAAAATCAACATCTTGACTAGATGCTACCAAACTGACTCTGGTGTATTTCAGTGCCAGTGGGATTTGTTGATTAAAATTTCATTTTTATTTGAACTTATCATCAGTGCAGAAAAAAAGCCATTCTTACATATGAAGAATGGTGTTAGGACACTATGGCTTTGGGTGTGTGTAATGCTACCGGAACTTTTAATGGTCGAGATCACAACACAGCATGCCTAGAGGACATGCATGTGGAATTTTATCATTGTCTTTTGAACTTTGAGAACTGTCTAATTATTGGCATGGGGGATACTGAAGCATTATACTGACACATCACAAAGATAGTTGGCTGTACTGCAATAACTGTGGAATGGTTATGAAATGAACTCAGAACAATAATGTGGCAAGAAGAGTAGGTCCTTCCACAAGAATTACACTGTGAGAAAATCATAGCATTGTTGGAATGCTTCTGATAAATAGATGGACGAAAATGGCTGAAATCTGGATAGACATCATGACAGAGTGTCATCGTGAACTGTCAGAAACAGCATACAAGAAGCTGGGTAGAGATCCTCAGTTGCCATGTGTAGTTTTCCACTGCCACCATACCACGGACCACAAAAACCTGCTTGGTGTGGAAACAGAGTTAACTGGTACATTTATTCAATAATGAGTCTCCTTACTGTTTGTGGCAATCAGATAAATGTCATCATGTTCATAGGTAGGCGGGTGAATGGTCAGAGAAAGTAACAGTTCTTAAGCCCCACACCTCACCAATTCCTGCAATCATGGTGTGGGGAGCTATTGGATATGACAACAGGGCTAATTTGGTAACTGTTGAAGGAAGGCTGGATGACTATCAGTCTGTAACATGAATGGTAAACCCTCTTGTCATATCCTTCATAACCAGGGTACCAAATGCCATATTCCAGCAGGATAATTAAAGGCCCCAGCCTAAAGCTCACGTCACAAATTGCCTCAGGGCTAGCCTGCCTGGTCCCCTGATTTATCACTTGTGAGCATGTCTGGGATGTGATGGGAAGGCAGTTTCATACCAGGCACCAGCCAGCAATCTTCACGAACTAATGCAGCCTGTATTTTAGGCATGGGATGAAATTTCTCAAGATAATATTCAGAGACTATTTGTTCTTGTGCCACATCAAACACTAGAATGTATTTGTGCTCAAACAAGGCAGGGGGACAGTGTCACGTCTCATACTGGTGTTGATATAGACATCAGCTCCAAAAGGAATGAAGTTTAATCACTTATTTCCTCTTATGTGATACACATCTACACAAAGTTTGATTAATATTGGAATTGAGCTTCATTATGCAACATTTTCAATTTCCATCAGAGTGTTTCACGCAGCAGTTACACAGGACAATAGAAATGTACCGAAAGAATTGTAAAATGCAAATTCTACCAAAATTGACAATGGAATGGAGAATAACAAATTACATGTGTTGGTGCTGTTATAATGTGGCATTCTATTAAGTTATACAGTATTATTTCAACAAATGGTTCAAGTTGGCTCTGGATGACAACAGATACAAACAGAAGCCACTTTAGTAAAGAGAGTACTTCTGACCAAATGCATATTTTCATTTAATAGTACAACAAAAACTCTCAAAAGTAAAACTACAAACGTGTGCTAAAAAATAATGCCTTTGAATTTTTTATGTGAAAACTTTCGAAGACTTTTAAATACAACAAATGTTATTAACAATCTATATCTATGTTCTTCATGTCTACATATTTATTTCTCAACATAGCTGCCCTGACAACAAACACATTTCACCCAACGAGGGGCCAATTTGTTGATAGAAGGTTTGACTTTGTTGATGGAGACACAACCTCACCACTACTTGAACCACTTTATCACTATCAAAGTGAAGCCCTTGAAGGTCTTCTTTAAGTTTTGGAAACGTGAAAATCAGATGGGACCAAGTCAGAACTGTATGGAAGATGATCAATGACAGTAAACCCAAAGCACTGGATTATTCCAGATGTCACAGTGCTCGTGTGTTGACTGGGATTGTCATGCTGAAGCAGAAGGTGCTCCTCACGTGGACAAACTCAAAACTTGATTGTTTCTCACACACCAACAAAGTTATATTACACGCTACAATTCAGAGCTCAGAAGCAGCAGAGAATGGCAAATATGTAGACATGAAAAATGAAGATGTATAATTAATGACTGTTAAGAGTTCTTACACAAAAAATTTGGAGGCATTACTTTTCAGTACGCTCTCGTATGAATAACATTTTGTTACAGAAAATCACATTGTAAAACTATTCACAAAAGCTACATTAAAATAGCTACAGAACATTAATGTTCACATACCTCATTCAATGAACTTGCAGCTTGAATAAGATATGAACAAAGACAGGAACGTATATATGAGTACAGCTTTTCAGGTGATTGAATTTCATCGACTATCTCACACTTAGCACTGGCCTGGTCGATCAGTGACTTTTTTGGTATAGTGGATTCCAAGTACTCTTTGAAGTGGAAACCTTAATTGAAAAAAAGGTCATCATATAATTAATGTACCTAACAGTACCTCATTTCTGTCATAATTTTAAAAAATTAAACTGGTTCACTAATTTTTAGTCTCAACGTCACAGTGGACATTATTTATGCTACTGATATGCTACACAAAATTTGAAAAACAACACTTCTTCAAAGCATTGCTCCTCTACAATATATAGCTGAGAGTGGGGTGGAGGGCAGTGATAAGTAGTTACAGCTTCATACTATTAATTATTCGGTGACTAGTCACTGTGTCCTACATCAAAACCTACCCTTTGCAAATCACTGTAAAGCACATGGCAAAAGAAATTTCAAAATGTATCACATGTTACAGTTTCTTTTTACATGGAACACGGGTATAAAGACTGCTTAAATCTGTCTGTGTATTGTAATTACACCATCTTGTCATTGTGGACGCTTTGGGGGCAATACAAAGAGGGCTGTACTATATACATAGATTACTCACTTAATATTGGTTTCCAAAGCTTTTTCGGAATAGTTTATGTCAATCTATGAGTATCTGTTAGTTCATATTTTACAGCAATTTCATGATGCTCCCCTACATCAAGTAAACCTGTGACCATTCATGCTCTCCTCCTTTATAGATGTTCAACATTCTGTTAGCTGTATTTAGTGTTGGCCTCATACACTTTAACAGTATATTGGAATGAGTGCATGATATTTTTTTGTGGCAATCTCCTAACTAAACTGATTATTTTCCCCAGTATCTTATCAATGAACTGAACTTTTCCATTTGCTTTATATACAATTGATCATATGTCATAATTTAATGTGATCTCTCCATAAAAAGTTACATCCACATATTTATGAGCTGACTAATTAAAAGAATTTACTTATTGATACTGCAGTCACAGTTATTGACAGTACCCTTTATAAGAAAGATAGTAAGCACGATATTAATAATTACCGACTTGTCTCTTTACTTACCTCCTCCTTAAACCTTGAAGGTATTTGAAAAGATTATGTATGCAAGAACTGTAACACACCTCACTCAAAATAAGATACTTAGTCTCAATTTGGATTTCAAGATGGTTTCTCCAGAAAAAACACTATTTTTCGATTCACAAACAATATTATACAAGAATTCAATGACAAAATATTGTTAACTGGATTTTTTTGTGACTTGTCAAAAACATTTGATTGTGCAGTTTTTAAGGTGATCTATCTGAAAAAACTTATTTTCTAGAGCAGAAAGTTACATATTAAACTCTTCCTGTTTTTTTACTAGTTGCACATTTCTTAAATTTTGTGCATAATTTTCTAGCTAAGAGGTTTAATCTTGTGTTTTGTAAGTGTAAATTTATTCAGTCTGTAGCATAGTACTTGCTCTTTTGTTTTGTTTCGTTCTTAAGATAACCATCTGTTTGTTTAGTAAGCCAGTCAGTCAGGCCCTCTGCTGTCAACTGTTCACATCTCCAGAGCGGCAAGTTACATATTTAGCTTTCCCTGTGTTTTACAAGTGGCATATTTCTTAAATTTTGTGTGTGTTTTCCTATTTAAAAGGTTTAATCTCATATTTTGTGAGTTTAAATTCAGGCAGTTCGTAGTGCGGTTTTCATTTCTTCCACAAAACTCATTAAGGCATTAGTGTCTATTGGTGACATCACGAGGATAGGAAGTTACTTATCTAAGTTTCTGTCTGCTTTTATAGTTTACTTCTTCAGTTAGTCCTGCTGGCATGAGTAGTATGTGTGCATGCTGTGTGCAAAGGCAGAAGGAGTTGCCCGCAACTCACGAACAACTGAATGCTCTTTTTGGCACAGTCAGCCACCTTCAGGCTGCTGTCTTGGGGTGGAGGGAAATGTGATAGGACAGCTATTATTTTCTGTATATATAAATTACCAGATGGACAGGGTGGGCAGCAATCTGCAGTCATTTGCTGTTGAAATGAAACAACGAGTAGTGGTAAAGGTTACCCTCCGCCACGCACCTAACATATTTTATGGACTATAAGACGCACTCTAATTTTTAAGCAATTTTTTAAAAATAACATTTTTACCATTTTGATTACTAAATTGCAAAGGCAGACTAAAAAAAATTCTTAGTTTATGAAACCGAACTGACCTTTAAAATAGTCATCTGACCTTCTTCTTCTTCTTCTTCTTCTTCTTCTTCTTCTTCTTCTTCTTCCTCTTCCTCCTCAACATCGTCATCTAGTCCTCTTCATATATGAGATGGCCTTCACTGCCATCAACAGCATTACTTATGCTGCACGTCTTGCTATTTTTAACAATAATGTCTTGTCTCACTCCAGACCCAGACTGTTTTATCCATTGACACCCATTTGATTGTAGCTCGTTTTAAAACTTCCTTCAGCATGAATTCATGCTGGGTTTCATCCATCATCCATTTTTTCCATTCAGTCATTTATTTACTGATATAACAAGAGGTTGCAATTGTGAAGTTCCTCCCAGAATAACAATAAGCTCTGTATTTCCCTGTCCTAATTTCTCTTTCACAGAATTTTTCAAATGACTATTAAATTGATCTAGCACATGAAGAGAAATCATCTGCAGTAAAGCACCTTTCCCTCTCTTCCAACTCTCTTAAACCATAATTTCACACCTGTCTCATCCATCTAACCCTTGTGATCTGCGTGACCACCACCACCTGGTGGTGTTTCAGAAGGTTTTGGCATTGTTTTGCACTTGAAAATTATCACTGGATTAAGTTTAGTCCTTCAGCACAACACAAAAGGACAACAGTGAAGTGCATCCTTATTTGCTATTTGGCTTAGTTCCACAGAGGTTTTCTTTCGATGTTGAATAATAATGCGATGGAAAGATAATATTCTCTCTTCATTTCTTGTGGCATTTTCTGTGATATTTTGGTTTTGGTTCACATGCTAAGTCTGTGACACTTTTTAAATCTGCTAGCAACAACCAACTTCACTCTTAAAGCCTGTTAAGTTCCACTGTAGCGCTAGCTTACGAGCCTGTATTTGAATCATGTTTTTATTAATTTCAACGCCATTTTGACCATGACCCTGAATCCATTTCAATACTTCATCTTCCAGTTTTGACCATTTTGCATTCAGTCCTCTATTTGCACATTTAGTCTTCCCCATTTTCGTCAGTTCTTCTTTACTAGCCCACCACTCACATACGGTTTTTTTTTTGTTGGTGGAGGGCCAAAATGCTGCTCAGCTGCCTTGTTTACATGTTATTCTGCATATGCTATTACTTTCAATTTATAGCCCACATCATCTTATGAATACCTCTTATTTTTTCCATTACAAAACTAGCTACTAAGAAAAGCATTGTACTGTTGCCAATAACACAAATCACTTTCAGTTCAAGTTCACTGGAACTGTAGACTGCAATGATGCATCACAGGCTAGACAGTGTTCGGGGATTGTGATGGCGGGGTGGGAGGGAAACAGTGTTAACAAACCTGTGAAACCCAAGTTTCCCATGGCATCAGATATATGGCCATTTTTAAGACTGGCAGGAATTTTAAGTCAAAAATTGGATATTTTTATATTAATTACAAGTATAAGAGGCTCCTGAATTTTTGAGGCAATTTTTTTGAAGAAAAAAGTTCATATTATACTCCATAAAATACGATATGCAGATGCAGACTGAGAAAACTTCATTGAATTGCTATCGAACTAGTCTCATGGGAAATATTTAAATAATATACACTGGGCAACTTTTAACTAATATGGTTTTTCCCACATTTATTGTCAATACAGACAATATAATAACCAGCTCCAGGTTTAAAAGAGAGAGAGAGAGAGAGAGAGAGAGAGAGAGAGACATGGGCATCTTCACTGTACTAATTATCAGTATGGCAGTTACAGAATATTCACAGTATATAGTCACAGTGACTGTCACAGTCATGGTTGTTGAACTCCGACACAACAAACACATGACCGTATTGGCTTCAGTTTATATCATCTATCAGTACACAATGTCTTTTGATAGGTGACAAAACAAATGTTCTTTACAACACAGTGGTACACAATTGGAGTCTCAAATTATTCACACATTGGCTTGAAGTAAAATTTGTAGGGTTTAATAGTGTTCACTATTTGAATTTCACAAACCAATAGGGTCACCCAGGTATACTGAATATGTGAACACTGATGACAGACTTCCACAGATACGTTAATTGAGCACATTATTATGGGTACTGAAAAAGATGTTGATTGTAGACTAAGCGGGCACAGGCGCTAACAGAATACAAAGTACCCAAGAGTTCCTGAACTTTCATGTAGATGATGTCTCTAAGATTTCCAGGACCAGACTGAAAGTTCTGGGGAATGGTTGGCCTTACAAGACACAGGCATATTATATTTTAGCATTTTGGAAACTAAATAGTCATTTGTAAAACTGCTAGGTTATACTTTGCTAATTTGGATGAGCTACATGTTACAACATAATTTGGTTTACAAAATGTGTAGAATGGAAATGTAAACACACTATGATCTTATCAGCATGTCACCAATCCCTCCAATCATTATACAAAATATGTGATGGATTAATAAAATGTACAAAAATTCATCAAACCATTTTGCTTTCCTGCGTTGGGAACAACCCATTTATGAGTATAAGTGCAATCGCTAGTCTAATAAACATTTATAATAATTTAAGCAAATCCTTAATTAGTGGCTTAATTATTTGGAGAAGGGTGTTAGTCAGTTCAAAAGAATTATGGCAACAAAAGTACAGTGGTAAAAAAAGATTGAATCTAGCAAGTACAATGGCTAAATCTGAATTGGAAAGTCCAGGTATTTCTGAATTTTAATGCTAATTATCTGGTAAGTTAATTAATTTAATGACAACCAAAATACATTACTATGAAGTCTGGATGACAGTCTTTCTAATGAGTGGTGTCAACATGTCTAATCTGACTGATTAACTCATACAAAATTTATCCCTTCGTGTCATTACCATAAACTTCAGTAACTCATCACTTTTAATTAATAAAGTTTCCAGTAAAACTAAATATACTATTAAATTCAGTGGCTCAACAATTATCCTAGGAATAACAAATTAGCAAGAAATGTATTGTGGATAATGTTTGGTCAGATTTGGGCACATACTGCTCACACTCATAATATAACAGCAGACAGAATGATTCTGGCTAGCTCTGCTTGAAGTTCACAGTATTCTTATAAAAAAACTCAAATATTATGGTATAACACTCTGTTATCACTTAACACTGGGCCTCATTTCTCAATCTTAATGCTCTTGCCTGATCAAGATGGCAGAAACACCTGTTCCAATCAGACCAAAATCCTTTCTATCCCACTCTATTGTTCAGCCACTTTCTTGAAGTCCTTTTCAGTGGCAGGAACTCATCTCTGGAATAACCTCCCACATTATATAAGAGAACCGAATAACATGTCTAGCTTTAGAAGACAGTTAACAACATATCTACTAACGCAACAAGGAGGACTACCATTGTCCCTGCATGCACTCGTTAATCTCGAACATGCTTCTTTCCAATAAATCTCTCTCTTTTTCCCAGTATTCTTAGCCGATGCAGTCTCCTTAAATTTCTTATCCTCAGAACTTGCTATGTCAGAAAACATCTATTTTATACACCTATAAATTCTTTTAATATCTGTCACTATCATTATTACTACTACTACTACAGTCACACATCAATATGGAACCATGAAAATTAAATTATTGTACCAGGGTTATTGTTATAATAAGGTTTTGTTGTAATGACTCAGAGCAAGTATCCGTGTTTCTGTGGCTGATATGCACATTACTGAAGTACTTTTCTGATGAAAAATAACATTAAAAGACAAATAATGAAACATTATGTTTACTTCATTTATTAATACTGTATCTGTAGAATATCTTACTATTGTGTACAGAAAAATTCGCTTATTTTCCTTTGTTTCTTTTTTCTTAGAGATTCTCTTGTGAATATTGCGTTTATCTCCTCTGACGTAATCAGTTGCTGCGGTGAAACACTGTGGATTGAAGATGCTACTTGCTGAATGGTTTCCAACTGACCTATTAGCTCCATCGGAGGAGGGGGATTCGCAATTATCACATCACTGCCATCTTCAAAATCTTCAACAGGCGAATTACCATTTAACTTCTCGATGATAGATTCATTGGTATATGCTTCAAACACCAACACCTCATCATCCACTGACAAGTATTGAACTACTGATGCATCTACAGTTTTACCAGTAACTGCTTAACATATCTCCATATCACTTTGAATACCATCCTGCGTTATTTCATCCATCACAACACTCTCACCAACGTCTTCACTTTTGGAAATTCCTGCATTTTTCCAGAAGTTCACAATCACATTCAACTGTACATTGTTCCAGGAACTAGCAATCATTTCACAAGCCTTCTTCATATTAAAACTGTAGAGACCGCTCACCTTTCTCTCAATGTTTGCGATCATGTGTTAAACTACATGTGAATGGTGTTTTGTCTTAAAATTCTTAATTATACCCATGTCTGCTGGCTGAAGAATCGAAGTACAGTTCGGGAGGAAGAAGAATAGTTCAACATTCTTCAATGCTGGCATGTTGTTATGCGCACTACAATTATCCACCAGCAATGCAATTTTCTTATTCTTCATTGGCATCTCTTTACCAAGCGAAAGCAGCCACTCACTAAAAAGAGTAGACGTAATCCTTGCTTTTTGATTTGGCTTGTAACTGACTGGAATAAAAGAAATCACATTTACAATATGGCTGTGGCAAAACATTACAGCTGAAGTTCTACTGCACTGAATTAACTTGTAAATTAAAGGAAGTCAAAATAAAATGTATGTACCCTCTTACCTGGTAAGCTTCTCCCATTTTTGAAGCACTGTGGGTTTGCTGATCGCCCAATCAGCAGTGGTGTCAGTTTGTGTATCCTTGACACGTTGCTGCAGAGAAGAGTTAGGAGTACTTTAGATTGCTTCCCTCCTTTACACTTTTCTCCTCTAAAGGCCACAATCGTCTCTAGTATCAGGTGATAATACAATCCCATCTCATCTGCATTGTAGAAGTTTTCAGGACTGTATTTTTCTAACAGTTTACACATGGTGTTTTTCCTCCAAAATTCTTCATCACCTAAAGGTGCTGATTTTTCTTCTTCTGAAATCACTTTAAAAAGATCCCGTGCCTGTCCTTAAATCTTTGCAACCATCCCTTACTTGCCTTAAAATTAGAATCGCCATGCAACTTAGCAAAATCTAAGGCTTTTTGACATATCAACGGACCATTAACTGATACATTCTGTGCCCGCATCTCATTAAACCACTGCAGTGTAACACTGTCCACACTGTCAGCATCCGTCTTTATTCTTTTTCTTGAAGGTTTAAATCTGCCACCTACAAAATTTTCTTCAATTTCTTTTAGTTTTTTAAGGAACGTAGCTAACGTTGATTGTGCAAGTCCCTACATCCTCACAATGTCTACTTGTTTCATTCTGTTATCAATGTCTTCAAAAACCTCCATTTTTGTCTCCAATCTTATTTGATGGCGAGTTCCAGCCACTGTCCAAACCCTAAGTAAGTCCAAAGTGTTTACATCAACTAAAAGCATTCACAGATTGCAAAAATCATGGAGATAAACTGCATATGAGCCCAACAAACACTTCTGTCTGCTACTGGAGTTCAACAATGGACAACTTAAACACTCATTCAAACAAAGAGGCTCTCCGACGTTTTGTCACTCGGCATAGCTCACCCGCAGCTGTACACTATTCTCTTTACCACTAGAATAAATACAGTACTGTAGTATGTAGCGAAGCTTCTGGAAATAAAGTCCCAAAAGACTAATACCTAAACAAACAATACCTACCACTCTAGTGAGCTTCTTAGAAGTAGGAAATAGTAAATTCCTCAAACTTTTGTCTTTGTTATAACAGTGTGTCGCTAAATTTACTTCACTATTGTAAGGAGTGGTAATTAACAACGTACATACAAGGAATCATTTGGGACCATATAGAATTATTGCTGCACCTGGGTTTATTGTTTTATTGTTAATTGTTATATGGAGGTTTGACTGTAATAATACTATTACTGCTACTACTAACATCACTATCAGTGGCAGCAGTACAAGTACTGCCAATACTTTATTAATTCATAGTCAGTATTATTTACACACACTGTCACTTCTGACATTCAAATCATTTTAATAGTATATTTCATATTAAAATCGTTACTTCATACGTAACTATGACATAAAAAAACGGTAATGTATGTGTGAAACCCTGATCCAATGTAAATATTGTGTATTTTAAAGTTAGTTCTTTTGCTCTCAGGTTCTGGAATCAAGTTTTCACTAGAAACAGTGCAACTGAAATTCTTGTACTTCTGGTGTATCTGGAGTGAGGGAGAAATGTGAAAATGTAGATTGCCTGAAAAGTAATATTAGATTGTTTTTACGAAGAGATTTATCTGAAGTTTGGATTTTTTTTCTTTTAGTAAAACAAATCACATTGGAAAAGTATCTTTCACCAGCAAATTTGAAGAATTTACAATATGCAAGCACTCAGCCAACCAATTTTAACTGCAGACATTGATGCAATAAGATCACGAAATATCTATTGTATGACCACGTGTTGTGTGGACATTACCCAAGTCTGTTGGTGGAATTTTGCTTCGATAAGTACTTTTACTGCAAGTGTGGTTTGAAAATGAATGGCAACATTTGAAACTAGTCACCAATATAAATTACATGCAATTTTGACTGGAATTGGGAATAAAGAACTAAAGAGCACATTGCTATACCAACAACAGTAGGTGTAAAATCCACCTTGTCACAGTTTTGGAGCACGTGACCTGAAAGGGGGAAAAAAACATGTAATACAAATCTTTATTCAAGCAAATTTAAGAGAAGTTGACTATTCCCACAAGCACCACTTATTGGAGGGTCCTCTTGCTGGAGCAAGAAGCCATGTGTCATAGGGCTATGGCCCATGCAAAGGTGGTTGAGGAGGACCTCGTCCCGCTGACATGGCTGTTAGGAGGTACGCCACTTGCTAGCTGTGGGCTTTACGACATGGAGCTTATTGCCGGTTACTTTCAGCCACTCATCCTCACACCGATGCAAGACAGCGAGATGCTCAACAACAGGATCATAGCATGCAGGGGGATGGTACACTGAAATGCCTGAGGATCACAGCACGCCTCCTTGGCTGCTCGATCCGCCCTTTCATTTCCCACAATTCCCAGGTGAGGTGGTACTCAGCAGGAAGACACCACCTTCCCCAGCCTTTTTAGGTGGAGGAGGCTATCCTGGATAGTCTGGTCTAGTTTATCTGCTGGGTACAAACATTTCAGAGTGTGAACGGCACTCAGAGAATTGGAACAGACAAGAAATTTAGCACTTTAAGAAAGTCCCATCCGCTCCAATGCCTGCAAAGTGGCATATAATTCTGAATCAAAGACAGTAAAGGCTTGAGGCAGTCGGACTTCGAGGACGTGATCCAGGAAAACAACACAGCAACAAACAGAATCCCCCCATTTCGACTCATCCGTAAAAACAGTGACATAGTCATGGTGCTCAGATATATTGTCAGAAATTATCACACAAAATGGAAACAGGAGCACGCTTTCTCCTGTATGGCACCAAATCTAAGATCACTAGGGGCCTCTCCAGTAATCAGACCCTGGATTTGGGGTTGTATTGGCTCCACACCGAGTGACTACAGCACACACCGTACGCAGCTCCCAAACGGCAATGTGGCTCAGGGACAGTTTCAAAAAAGGCACTCCAGAAGTGGACAAGCAACAGTATGGTGTGTGGGTGAAGTCGTAGCTCTGAGGAACTTACACACCTGATGCACCATGAGGATCTGGTGCCAGACAGTAAGTGGTGATTCCCCAGCCTTAGCACAGAGGCTGGATATGGGACTGGTCAATAAGCACCGGTGGCCAGCTGAACCCCTCCATGGTGGACAACGTCAATGATCCTCAAATAAGAGGGCCTCACTGCCTCATTCACCGAGCTTCTGTAGTCCAGCTGCAAATGCACAAAAGATCTATAAAACTGGAGGAGACACCCTTTCTATTCCCCAAGACCTGTGGCTAAGGCACTTTAAGACATTCAGTGCCTTCAGGGTTCTGCCTTTCAGTACTCTCAGGTGTGGCAACCACGACAATCTGGAGTCAAAAATAAGGCCCAGAAACATCACTGAGCCCCTAAAACATAGGATGCTGTCCCCCATATGCAAAGCAGTTAAATTAAAAATAGGATGAGAATGATTAAAATAACACACACACACACACACACACACACACACACACACACACACACACACACACACACACACACTCTCCTTTATCCGCAGAAAATTACAGACCTGTCTGTGCAGCCCACTCCTCTAACAGCCACACTGTAAGTTGCAACTGGCGACCTGCTGTTGCAACACTGGAGGAGGAACAGAAAACAGCAAAATCATCCACAAATAAGGAGTACTGTGCAGGACTCCTTACCGTAAATGTGATACTGTTTATGGCTATAGTCAAGAGGGTAACAATTAAAACACTGCCCTGAGGTACACCGTTCTCTCCTGTTCACATCAATCTGACAGAAAGTCACCAACTTAGGTCCTAATAAACCAGTGAGACAGGAAAGGCCATATGGAGATGGGGAGATGGCCACCAAAGCCCCACTGATGCAGCTGTGCGAGAATACAGTGTCTCCAAGCAGTATCATACACCTTACTTAAATCAAAGAATATACCGACACAGTGATGGTTGCATAGGAAAGACTGCTGAAAATCCATCTCTAGCAGGCTCAGGTTGTTAACAGTGGACCAAAGGGCCAAAATCTCTGGAATCCACACTGAGAGCAGCTAAGCAGTTGTCTGGTCTCTAAGAACCAGACCAGATTATAGTTAACCATTCGCTCCAGGGTCTTCCTACACAGCTTGTTAAGGTGATACTTCGATAATCACTGGGACATGTGCAGTCTCTTCCTGGTTAGAGGAGAGGTATCAACAGTGCCTCTCTCCACAAGTTGGGGAAGATATCTGTCTGCCATATGAGATTAAAACATGCACGGAAGATTTCCTTTGACGTTGTGGGCAAATGTCTAAGCATGCAAGACTGGATTTGGTCACGACCGAGTGCAGTATCACGAGTCTCAGACAGAGCTGATTCAAGCTCCCACATGGAGAAAGTGTAGTTTTAAGTCTCGGAATTGTTGGATCTGAAGACCAATTTTCTGTTCTTTACAGTTGCACAGTAGCTACGAAACGCCAGATTCCGACTGGCAATTAGCAGTAGCTCTTGCAAAATTCTCTGCCAGCATCTGAGCAATGTCGCTGGGAACAGTTTGGAGACATCCCTGTTTCATTACTGCTGCTATTGGAAAATCCTCTTGATGGCTTCCCACAATTTCGTAGAACAAGTGGAACGGTTGATGGAGTCCACGAACACTTGCCATGACCTTTTCTTGCTCTCCTTGATTACATGTCAAGCCTTGGCTCTCGTGACTTTAAGGGCTATAAGGTTGTCTGCAATAGGATAGCACTTAAATTGTCTAAGAGCTGTACACCTGTCCCACATGGCTAAACAGCACTCATCTGTCCACCAAGGTACAGGTCACCTCTTAAGACGACCTGAGGACTTTGGGACGGATAAGTCAGAGGCGTGATGCATCACTCACGTGATGTGGTCCACCCATTCATGGACGCTGCTGCGATGTTCAAACACAGGCAGCTGTATGAACAGCATCCAGTTAGCCCTGCTGACCATTCGTGTCAGTGAACTGACTGTAGGTAGTGCCCCATTCAATAGGTGAATGTGGAGTGGGAAGTGATCACTGGAATAAAGATCACCAATGATCCCTCACGGAACAGAATCTGCGAGGGTGGGAGAGCAGAAAGAGAGGGTGGTGGCTGAGAATGGCCTAGCAGCAGTGCAGAAAGGAGTGTGAGTACCTGTGTTGAGGATGCACAGCTCGTGAGACATTACAAGGCTTTCCAAAACCCAACCCAGACAGTCAATAGAGGACAAGCCTCACAAGACATGATGGGCATTGAAGCCTCCCAGTAGGAGAAGTGGTCAGTAGTTGTTCCACAAGATCTGTAAGAGCCTCAGTCTATTGCATCTGGTGGAAGTAGATACTGCGAGCAAACTGTGATCCTATAACACCCATGAATTTCGACAGCAACTGCATGCAGGTCAATAGCCAGTGGGACAGCAGAGCAGTGATGTGTGTTACTGACAAACATGGCAACCACTCTCTTGGCTCTCTCCCTAGTGAGATCAGCCTTTCGGTGAAGGGTATAGCCCCTTGGCATAGGATTGTCACTGGCTTTAAAATGTGTTTCTTGTAAACACAAGCACAGGGGGCTTTCCTGCACTAGCAAATTCAGTTTCTCAACAAGGAATAACTTACTAATGTTCCACTATAATATATGAGCTATCTATCATGGGGGTTGCACTTTCACCCTGTCTTTCTGCCGGGGAGTGCAGCCTATAATGGGTGGGGGCCTCAGTCTTGGGGCGAGATGATTGCCCCTGTCTGATATCAAGCTCCATTAGCTCTATCGAAGAGTCAAGAGAGACTTCAGATAATATGATACTGACATCATCGGACTGTTTACTTCCCGACTCCATTTATGGGGCATGCTTGGCCTTTGACTTTTTGCCCTGGGTCAACTTTGGAGCCATAACTGGGGCAGTGGTAGTGGCAGCACTAGAAGGCAGATCAAACTGAACCTTAGGTGGAGCAGGGAGCTCCGCAACATTAGCGAGCACAGACTTTATCAATGGTTTGGGAGGAAGTTTAGGCAGTAAAGAAACTGCAGCAGCACAAGTACACTGACAAATGCAGGTACTAATGCTAACACTAGCTACCTCTGTTTGTATAGCAGCATCAGTTTTCTGTACTGGATGTTTAACAACTGATGCAAATGAGGTAGCAAACATTGGGGGCTGATTGCCTTATAGATCTTGGCCTCATCAGAGAGGATAGGTCATATAGTTTTTACCTCCCGTATCTTCCATTCTTCAAGGAAGACACAGCAGTCCCTACTCCAGACAGGTTGAGCCCCAGAGCAATTTACACACTTTGGAGGAGACGAACATCTGACTCCATCATGGGCAGACTTGCCACACTTGCCGCAAGTGGCTTCTCCCTTACATCCAAGTGCGGTGTGTCCAAAGTGTTGGCATTTAAAACAGCACATGGGGACATAGGGCTGTACAGATAAGTGAATAAAACCTGTCTTAAAACGTTCCAGGAGTTTCATGCTATTAAAAGAGATGATGAATGAGTCGGATTTAACCCTTTTCATAATATTCTGCACATCTTGGGACCATTAAACTTTCAGGTCGTATTTGGGTGTGTCTGCAGGTCACTACACCTTTACTGTAATTTAATGTGGCGTGGAGCTCAGTCTCAGTGACAGTGACATATTTTCAATGGGGTTTGGCATACTGCAAGTTTGTTACTTGCTGGGAACTTGACGTTTCCACAAACAGAATCCCATTCCATAGCAACTTTACTGATTTTGATGTACCTGCTATCCCCTCTAAGCCCTTTTGTATATAAAAATGTCACCCCTTTTCAAACTGTCCTCTTTCCGTTTAACCAATAAAAACACACACTAGCCAGCAGCATGTGTTCTGTTGCTAAATCCACTTGAATTCTTTAATATCTGTGAGTCTGCAGGACTGGCTACACAAGCCCTCTTATTTGATTGGGTGTTTGTACCTACCAGCAGCCCACCCATTCTGCTAGGTGGTGGAAGAGAAGACTTCGAAGATTCATCTTGGTCCCATGAGCAGCTAGGGAAATAGAAGTCCACCTAGACACAGCCCCAGATGCCTAGGTAGGCCTTGTACAACTGAGGTGCAGCAGGTTCCCCAGAGGTTGCCAGCTAACGACTGTTCCATCTCAACAGGCATGCATCATGCATCTCATCAGCGTGCAGCACACCTTGAGAGCCCTGGAGTGCTGCAGCAACAGTTCACTATGAGCTGGATTCAGACCACAGTTCTGCTGTCCTGGAATGTGCCAATGTCAAACACACAATCTGGGGGTATGGTAAAAACAACATACACCAATAATTGGGGACAATATAATGCCATGGTAAGGCATGTCCTGGTAAGGCATGTCCTGGTAAGGCATGTCCTGGTAAGGCATGTCCTGGTAAGGCATGTCCTGGTAAGGCATGTCCTGGTAAGGCATGTCCTGGTAAGGCATGTTCTGGTAAGGCATGTCCTGGTAAGGCATGTCCTGGTAAGGCATGTCCTGGTAAGGCATGTCCTGGTAAGGCATAAACATACTGCAAAAGTGGAATGAGAGCGAGGTGGATTCTGCTATCAAGTATCTAACAGCTATCCTCCAGACTTGTGCTCAAGAGGCAAGCAACTCGCTTACCAATTAAAACTAGTGTTAGGATCCTACCCCCAATATCTGGAACTTTATAGTCACTAAGTGGTACATGAGGAAGAATTGGCAGTAATATCGTGATCCCACCAATCATCTCACTGTGTGGCTGGAAGCCCAGGTAAAACAAAAGCTACAGGAGCACAAAGACCTTTGCTGGCAAGAACAGGTTAGAAACACCAAATGAGACACGAACCATGTTGTAAGATCATAAAAACTACTCACAGGGTACACAGGCCACTCCAAGGTAAGGTGGACTAGTTTACAAAGCTGAGGAGAAAGCACAGGTACTGGTGACACTGCTAGAGCCACAGTGCCAAATTCGTGTCAGTGAACAGGACGACAATGGAAAGCAGGAAGAAATAATTGTTGGAAGAGTGGCTCAACTGAGGCAAGAGGGGCCAGATACCAGATACTGTGTTTATGCCAGCTTCTTATTCCCTTGTGTGCACCTACATCAAACAGCTCGGGAAAAATAAATGCCCTGGTCCCGAAAAGGTGCATGTCCCATACCCAAAGCACCTACCTCCAACAGCAATCATGTACATCATCAGTGTAAACTAAGCAATGCCCCTCCATAACCTATTTCCTTACTACCTGTAAAACTGCTCACATTATATAATCTTACCAACACTCAGTCAGAACCCATTCTTCCCCAAAGTTTTATACAAGTTTCTCTCCTGTGCTTCCTAGACAAGGTACTGGAGAGTCTTTTCCAGAGAGACCTCAACAAGTTCCTGTGTCACAACAAAATTATCACCCCTGAGCAGTCTGACTTCCATCCAGAACTTAGCACAATCCATCAGTCCATAAATGTGGTGGAACACGCATGACAGGTGGTGCAACAGCATTATATGCCAATGATACGGGAATCTACAGGAACACCTAGATGTAATCATCAACTGGCACAACAATGGGATGATTAAAAATCAATCTGGAAAAATCAGTGGTGGTGGTGGTTAGTGTTTAACGTCCCGTCGACAACGAGGTCATTAGAGACGGAGCGCAAGCTCGGGTTAGGGAAGGATTGGGAAGGAAATTGCCGTGCCCTTTCAAAGGAACCATCCCGGCATTTGCCTGAAACGATTTAGGGAAAAATCAGTAGCAGCCATGTTCATCAGCAGTTTAATGCTTCCTAACAGACAGATTTTTGTGGTCAGTAGAACACTAGCGTGGAGCAACTCACTGATCTACCTCAGCCTTCACCTGGATACACACGTAACTTTTGCTACGCACTTAAATAGGGCCAGTAGTGGAGGTTGCACTGCTCATAATAAACTTTACTCACCTCTCGTGTGGGTGGGTAGGGAGGGTGGTGGTGGGGGGGGGGGGGGGGGGGGGTGACAGAAACAAAGTTACAATATTACACGGCTGGCTGCCATCCTTCCAGTGATGCTGTACAGTACATGCCCAAAACACACATTAAGGATCTCTTAGACATACTATCAATCTTTACATGCATCAGAAGGAAGTAACAAAATCTCTGTGAGAAGGCTTCCACTTCAATCTACATCTTATTAATCAGTTAGGTACACAACACCCCATCACTTCAGATAAAAGACCAGTCTCCACACTAACCAGACAATTTAGGGCATATCAATTTTGGTAAACATTTTTGGAATACAGTGATCAATAGATTATTATATTTTGACTAAAGTTCAGTCTTGATCACACCATTTATGTTTCAATGACATAGGTAACCGGTTTCGGTTATTTTTACATAACCATCATCAGACCCATGGCTCCCTTAGGATGGTAGGCGGAGCTCTCCTCAGCTGCTACGAAGTCAACTGATCAGTTGCCAGGCTACTTTTGCCACAGATACGCAAATGACTTAGTCATAGCAATGACTTAGTCATAGCAATACCTGGTAGATTTGCTCATGCTGTTAGAAATATGGCACAATGCGCATTGAACATGGTGGAAAACTAGTGCAAACGTGATCTGAGGGTCAGTTCCAGGAAAATTGTTGTTGTACAATTTAGAAGGAAGTATATCCAGCACGTATACTCAAATCTTAAGCTTCTCAGTGAAACTCTACCAGTAGAGGAGGTAATGAAGTTTTGAGGGCAACCCTCAATGTGAAACATCCAACCCCTCCAACTTCACATAGGGAACATAATGTTCCAAGACAAAAGGCACTCTAACAAGCACTAGAATGGCCTTTGGTACAGATGACAATTTACGGGGTACAGGATGGTGGAACAAAGTAGAACAGAACGTTGCTGCGAAGGAGCTCGGCAAGATGCAGACACTGACCTGCTTAGCCATAACAGCAAAACTGGCAACACACCCACTGTTGGGCTGGAGACCATACTGGTCATGCCCCCACTACATCTGTGGGTCATCACTAAGGCAACGGTTAAATCAAAACTATGAAACTGGATCAGAAGGCAGTATGAATAATATCAGACTATGATCCAAAAACAAAATCATGCAAGCTAATGATGCAAATGCCATTTCTTACGAGAAGTTCTGTAATTCTGGACTGTATGTAGGCTGTGTGGTGAGGTGATGAAACCACACGACCCAATCTTCCCACTGCAAAACACTGGAGATTACAAAGATACAGAATATTTGGGTCATCAAGTCCTGAAGAAATTGTGTTTAATAAAGGACTAGTAAAGGGCCTCCTACTACTCTTTAAGGGTGCTGATGTGTTTTACTAGAACCACAGGGAATGAAACCACACAGAAAACCCTGTTTCAGTGTGGGCAATCATGTTTTTATCTCCGTGATCAAATCAAACCTAAGCCTGGCATAGTGACAGACAAGCTACAGACACTTGAACTACTACTTGTTAGTGGTGGCAAAACTGACACCGTGACGTAGATGGTTGGTTGGTTGGTTTGGATTAAGGGACTAACAGCACAATCATCAGACCTTTGGTCAAGGGGTTGTACATCTAGAGGTAGTGGCAGTCATCAGGATTAGGCTCAGACAAGCAAAGTATGTAGGAGCGGTGAAAGAGAGGCACTAAAGGCAATACTAGTGCCAGGGGTGAAAAAACACTTGACAGAGAGAAGTAAAATTATACTGTGGTGCGAGAAATCCCAGCCACATCCTACCCCCGTCAACCTAATAAAGAGCAAAGACATCTACAGCATAAAAATGTGTTCTAGTAAAAAAAAAGTAAAAGCAAAATGGCAAAAAATATAACAGACACCAGTATGAGCATCAATAATAAAACAAGATGAGAAAAATAGTTAAGGCCACACACAGGCACCACTGGTGATCTGCGTGGGAAGAGGGTAGGCCCTCCCACAGCCATCCCACCCTATCTCTCACAGGCAAAATGTTAGAGAGATGGATAGCATCCACTAATCAATGGATTGCTACTCCTAAAATGGAAAATAGAATGTAGAAGAAAAAGAGACAAACTGGGAAAAAGAATTTGAACAGAGGAAAGAAGGGATGACAAGAGGCAGCAGGCAGGAGGAGGCACAGTCAAGGTTCCCCCGACCAAGTGTGTGACTGGAGATACCTCGACCACCCCACTCCGAAGGTAGTTTACAACATTATATCTGAGAATAAAAATCATTGTCTTGGAGAAAAACAGAGAGCCAGTTCAACTGTCCAGGCGTTGTCCACCAACGTGAGAGGCAAAGAATTCTCAAGCGTGCTTAGCACGAAATAGACAGACGCACAGGGAATTCCACCAGGATATGAGCAACTATCTGTAAGGCTTGTTGTTTAAAATAATACCATGGGTCAGTCTGGTATGACTGATGCAGAGGCAACATATAATGGAGGATTCCTTATGGAATGAACAGAAGGAAGGTCACCATGCAGCAGTAACCTACTTGATAGTGTGGAGTGTAAGATTTCTGATATCCTCTCGCAACCAGATTAATTTACACTGTGAATCTAACAATTGTATTGGCGCCAAATAGAATATAATTACATCAGCTGACTCAAAAAGAATGTGGAATGACAAACCTGACTTGACAACATATGGTTCAACCTAGATCACTGTTCCAGTAGGCAGCAGTTTACTGGGTGGTGTGCCACTATGTTGACACTGACCTACCTGCCAGCACTGGTCCTTGAAGGCCAGCTGCACTGCTCCAGTCTCTGAAACTCCCCTGACCTCACCTCTAGTGCAGGTATGAGTATGCTGTGCTCCAATATGTGAATTCTGCTTAATTAAGGTTTCAACACAATCTCACTTGGGGAATCTGAATGCCACTACTAACTAAGGGAAACTAATTTTGGTAGAATTGAACTATATTGTAAAGGTCCAGCATCCTCAGAATGAGAAGTTGTACATTTGTCATTACATCAAAACAAATTTGAAGATGGCACTTATGAGAATTCACAGAGCTTGATCAAATGCAAGTGTGCTGTTATCAGTGGTAGAAATGCCACACATGAAACTTCACTCACGTAAGAGTTTACATTTTATAAATACCACAACACAGCTAATCCATGCTGAGAGAATGCAATTAATACTCTTTGCCACATGGGACTTCTCATATCTCACTAAAGTAGTTCAGAAAGCCGTTTAAAAAATGTGTTACCCCACAAGTATACAAAGCAGAAGTATACTTAACGCAGAGTCTTAAAGTTCACTGCCTGCAAGACTTGAGGTGACGCTGCAGTGCAGAGTGAATATTTGGTAAACTATTGTGTCTGATGTCACTGCCTCTGAGAATCATTAGCAGTGGGGCGAAATGCCATTGCTAGGGGATGTGGCCTGGCATGGCAGTTGAAAGGGATGGATGTGCAGGTTGCTGACACAGTGCAGGTATGAGTATGCTGTGCTGCCCAAACAAAACTTACTGTGTCAGCAACCTGCACATCCATCCCTTTCAACTGCCATGCCAGGCCACATCCCCTAGCAATGGCATTTCGCCCCACTGCTAATGATTCTCAGAGGCAGTGACATCAGACACAATAGTTTACCAAATATTCACTCTGTTAGTAAATACATCATTCTTTACAATTTATTTATTTATTTTATTTATTTACACATCAAGTTCTGTAGGACCAAACCTCCAAGGTCATGGAACGTGTCAGTACAGGAAATTACAACATAAAAGCAATAACAGATAAAAATAAAAGTTTATTAACCCTAAAAATGTCAGTCCATAACTTTATGTAAACGCAATCAACAATACAATAAGAATCAGCTTAATTTTTCAAGGAACTCCTCGACAGAATAGGAGGAGTGACCCATGAGGAGACTCTTCAGTTTCGATTTGAAAGTGCGTGGATTACTGCTAAGATTTTTTAATTCGAGTGGTAGCTTATGGAAAATGGATTCAGCAGTATACTGCACACCTTTCTGCACAAGAGTTAAGGAAGTCCGATCCAAATGCAGGTTTGATTCCTGGCGCGTATTAACTGAGTGTATTCTTGGGATTAAGCTAATATTATTAACAAGAAATGACAGTAAGGAATATATATTGAGAGGCCAAAGTCAAAATACCCTGACTCGTGAACAGGGGTCGACAAGAGGTTCGTGAACTTACACCAGTTATTGCCCGAACTGCCCATTTCTGAGCCAAAAATATCCTTTTAGAATGGGAAGAGTTACCCCAAAATACAGGGTGTCCACAATGAGACTCCAACATTTTAATATCCTATATCTTTCTCATTTCAGATGGTGGACCTGTGAATCCTGAAGGGGCAGACAGAGTAACTCAACAAGTTTGTGGTGTGCAAATTTGATACGCCAAGTGGCCGTAGTGGAGCTGCAATCAATTGTTTTAGCAAAATGGAGGATATGAAGGAGCATGCACAAGTGGTCTGGTGGTATGCAGAGACAAAATCGGCGACCCTAGTGCAAAGTAACTTTCATCGAGTTTACAACAAAGTGTCCCCATTGTTTAAGACTATAAATAAGTGATGTGATCAGTTTTTGGCTACTGGGAGTGTTGCAACAGGGCATTGTGGTGGTAAGCCAGGGATCAGCGAACATTATGTGGAACAAGTATGGCCGTCATTCGAACAAAGTCCACAGAAGTCAGTGCGACAGGCAGCATGAGAACTTCGTATGAAACGTTCAACAGTGCACAAAGTGCTTCATCAGCGATTATGTCTGTACGCATATAAAGTTCAGGTTGTGCAAGAAATCAAGTCTGATGATCGACCAAAGCGAGAACAATTTGCATGTGTCATGTTAGAATGCATTGCCGTGGACGCGACATTTTTATCACGCGTGATGTTTACTGACGAGGCAACCTTTCACGGGTCAGGGGCTGTCAATTGTCACAATGTGCGCATTTTGGTGTCCGAAAATCCACATGTACCTAGGGAACACATGCACGACAGTCCGAAAGTTAATGTGTGGTGTGGTTTGATGATAAATCGCATTGTTGGGCCATTTTCCTTTCAGGAGCTGACTGTGGATGGAGCCATCTACCTGGACATGTTGGAACAATTTGCCGTGCCACAGAGAACAGACCTGCAGCCAAATGTGACGTTTCAACAGGACGGTGCACCATCCCATTGGAGCCTTGATGTCTGAAAATTTTTAAATGACACATTCCTGCAACGATGGATTGGCCGTGGAGGTCCAATTTCTTGGCCGCCACGATCGCCCGACATAACACCCCTCAATTTTTTCTTGTGGGGTTATGTGAAAGACCAGGTATACGATACACCAGTACTGCAAGACTTGAAACAGCGCATAAGAATTGTCATCAACTCTGTCACAGAACAGATGCTCCGCAGCACATGGCACAAAATCGATTATAGACTTGATATTCTTCGCACTACCCATGGTGCCCATGTTGAAGTGTACTGAACCGTCCACCTGTGTATGAAAACTTGATGAGCTGCTGAATGATTTCCCTGTATTTGTTCGTCAATAAATTAGGAAACACAGATTTTATGAGTTCAAATGTTGGAGTCTCATTGCAGACACCAGGTATAATAGCCTACCATATGACATAAGTGAATGAAAATAAGCAAAGTAGACTGATTTTCATGTCGAACAATCACTCGCTTCTGATACCGTTGAAATGGTAAAAATAGCAGTATTAAGTCTTTGAACAAGATCCTGAACGTGGGCTTTACACGACAGCTTACTACCCATCTGAACACCTAGAAATTTGAACTGTTCAGTTTCATTAATCATATGCCTGTTCTGTGAAATTAAAATGTCAGGTTTTGTTGAATTGTGTGTTAGAAACTGTAAAAACTGAGTCTTACTGTGATTTAGCATTAGTTTATTTTCTACAAGCCATGAACTTAGGTCATGTACTGCACTATTTGAAATCGAGCCAATGCTGCACGCAACATCCTTTACTACCAAGCTAGTGTCATCAGCAAACAGAAATATTTTAGAGTTACCTGTAATAAGAGAGGGCATATCATTTATATAAATAAGAAAAAGGAGTAGCCCCAACACTGATCCCTGGGGCACCCCCCACTTGACCGTAGCCCACTCAGACCCCACATTACAGCCATTATCAACATTAAGTTTATGTACACAGAGATAAACTCTACACATTGCTTTAATAAATATGGTGCATTCTCTACTGTCCACTACAATAAACTGTACGCTGGACTATTTTTCCTTTCAGTTGAGTCCACTAATGGACTCATCCACAGGGACCAAGTGTTGGGGCACCTGCCCTTGAGAATTGCTTTTTAACTTTTACATTGGGTCCTTTCTCTTTATCCCTGCAACTCCTCCTACCCTTTTCAGGCCCTGCTGGCTTCATCCACCAGTTGACTGGTGATATTGGAGGTAATCATCTGCGCTTCCCCTAAACACACACACTGGCTTCCCTGTACTGCAGCCACCTCTGAGTCAGCTCACTTAATTAAAACTTAAGTATCTCCACTTTATTTACACCAATTGTTATGTTGCTTTTACCGTTCTTATTATAATAAAATCCCGCATCACTTAACCACTTTACCACTAATTACATTTCTTAATTATTATTGTTATTGATGTAAGTTGTTAATTATCAAATTGAGCACGGGCAGCATTATGACAGCACACTGACATGTCTAAGGAGTTTACTTGTTGTTCTATCTCCAAGTAAGAAAAGGCCTCAGTTGCACCTGCAAGTCTGCACCTGGGACTGTCAAAGTGAATGGGGTGTGAGTAATCTCATCTCTAGCCACATGTTCAGCCAGTTCATTCACTAGGATACTCACACGACTTGGGACCCAGAGAAAGATAATAAAACAGGTCATTTAAGTTCAGACAGAAGACCATGAATAGTAGATATCACAGGGTGACAAGAGTAATGTTGGTCAATGGCCTGCAAACTGCTCACTGGGTCACTAAATATTAAAAAGTGATCAAGGGAGGACCATTTAATAAAACGGAGGGCTCTGTCAATTGCCATCTGCTCCATCGCAAAAACACTACATGTTCCTGGCAGCAAACAATATTCCTGACTCACAGTAGGCACAAAAGCAAAGCCTGTTCTATCTATGGCTTAAGGGAAATCAATGTAAAAGACAGTAACACTCTGAAACTCTAAATGGAGCTGCGTGAGAAACCATGGAGAGTACATTCTGAAGAGGATAGTTGGAGGTCCTGACAGAGGGCTGCGAGGCACATTCCAATTGGTAATCCCAGCCAAGACGAGGGGGGTCAATGCCCTTGATATGCAAAAAGGATAGGATATGTTGGATGATCAGGAAACTGTTGAATTGCGATAGTGTTGGTGAGCACAAGTTGCTACTGTTGGGACTGCGGAGAAGATGCTCACTTCAGCAAGCAGAATGTCTATGAGAATAGTACAGAAGGCACCATGGCCAGTCTTTCTCCACAACAACGGACTGGGTCTAACAATTTCAAAGTCAAAGGCACCACCCAATGATAAACCTGGCAACCATAGTCTAAGTGGGATTGTACCAGAGTCTGGTACATGTGGAGGACAGTAGTACAATCTGCACTCCAAGAGATGTGGAGAAGAAAGCAGAGAGTGTTAATCTTTCATGTGCAATTAGTCTTTAGTTGACAAATATGGGGCAGCCAAGTAAACAACTTGTCAATGAGGAGCTTGAAAATTCAGGACTGTGCAACAATCCCAAGTAGAGTTTTGGGTCAGGATGGACAGTGGTACGATAACAAAAATTCAAGACCCGCATTTCTGCAGGAGGGAAATAGAAACCATGGGAAAGGGTCTTAGCAGAGATGTGTTAGATAGCACCTTGGAGCTGGCATACAGCCAAGGCTACAGAGTGGAGAGCTGTACCAAATGCAGAAGTTGTTGACATACAATGCGAGAATGACTGGTGGGACAACAGAGGTCACTAGTCCATTAATGGTGATGAGGAAGAGTGTGACACTCAGCACAAAATCCTGCAGGGAGCCATTCTCCTGGACCTACAAGGGACCAACAGATGTATCAATTCTAACCTGGAACAACCAGTGGGATAAAAACTGATGAATAAAAATTGGCTTCAAAAGCCCCAGTCATGGAGGGTACATAAAATGTAATGGTGTCAGGCAGTGTGGTGTGCCCTATGTGGGTCAAAAAAGACTGCAATGAGATTTTGGCATTTAGAAAAAGCCTCTTGGATTGTGATTTCCAATCTACCCAAATAGGTGGGTTGTGGAACACCCCTCCCAGAAACCACACTGGTAGGAGGAAAAAAGGCCTCGAGAACCCAGCACATCTGTGGACACCCACTCTTTCAAACACTTTGCAGAGCACATTGGTGAGGCAAATCGATCAGTAACTCTCGACAGATGTTGGGTTTTTGCACAGCTTACAGACTGGAACAATGATACTATCTAGCCATTGCAAAGAGAAGACACCGTCGAGCCAAATATGGATGAAGACATTGGAGAACTGGAGCTGTTGTGTAACAGATGTTGTACCACATGATTGTAAATGGAACCAGAGCCCAGGACCATATTGTGAGATGAGGCGAGGGCCTGAAGCAATATCCAGTGAGTGAATGGGTCATGAAATAATTCAGCATGCCATAGGGCCAAGGAGAGGGGGATATCTTCAATTTGTCACTTATGCCTCCGGACAGCAGCTGCATAAGAAGTGCAGCGCAAGGTGGTCAGCAACAGCCTACGAATCGGTACTGAGACCATCCTAAAGGGCAAGACCAGGTACAGTTGTGGATCTCAGGTGGCCCAGAAGACTAAAAAGATTGGCCTACACCTAGGATGAAGAGGCATATGTCTTCCAGGAGGAGAGGTAGCACTCCTTACTGTGTTTTATCAGATAGTGAGACCTAGCATAAAGTAGCTAAAAAGTGACAAGTTTCCTCTGCAAAGGATATCAATTCAAATGTTGCACACCTCTTCGGCAATCCTAAACAGCTCTTGCAATGTCTTTTGTCTAGCATGGCAATGGAGGGGACATGTAGAAAGCGGAATAGCAGTTCCGGCAGTGTGGGTCATTGCATCAGAAATTTCTTGCACAGCTTCGTCAATGCAGTCTGACAGAGCGGGCGAAGGTAACAGCGAGAAACACTACTGCCAGTTGGCTTTTCAAAGCACCCATTGTGCTAGTCAGTCCATCTGGGATGGCAAGGAAGAGACAGGATCACTGTAAAGTGGTCACTATCATAAAAGTCATCCTATAGTGATGATTGTAGTGAAGTCACAAGATTGGGGTAAGATATTGTTAGGTCGGTAGCTGAAAAGGTGCCATGAGTGGCACCAAAGAGGGTAGGAGTACCATCAGTGAGGGGGAGACAGGTCATGGTTGATAAGAGAAGCCGCCCCCCCCCCCCACCCTCCCACAACAGGTGGTGTGCACTGAAGTCCCCAAGTAGGAGAAAAGGGGTGAAGTTTTTGGATTAAGTTGGTCAACTCTATGCAAATAAGTGGCCTGCCTGGAGGTAAATAATCATTTGCACCTATTGCTTGCAATGTGGTATGAAGGGGAGTCCAGTCACTAACGACACCTATGTGAACCAATGTACAGACAGACCCCTCCAGATGCCCTCTTAGGGCCAGCAGGGCTCCTACTCAATGTGCAGTAACCATGGAGCACTGGGGAATGGTCACTGGTGAAGCACATTTCTTATAGAACTACACAAATTGAGGAAGAAAAGGAAATAAGGTGGTGTAGTTCTGGCAGGTGACAGTAATATCTGTTACACTCTCACTGAATGACGGTGTTATGGGTGTTCAGGTTAGGTGTAAAAGGGGACAGGAGGACCAGTCACACCCTTTGGTGGCTGAGATTCTCACAAGGGCCTCTCTGTGATGGGTGTAGGGACAGATGAATAGTGGGCAGCCCTGGGACTCATAGCCTATGGTTTCTTCAGCCACTGGCTGATCTGTGGGTTTCAAGGGAGAGGTATCCCTCTCACCAGTAAACAATGGAGGAGGAAGCTGCTTCTCAGGCCAAGTGCTGAAAGTGACTCACAAAGATGGTGTCATGGGGACTGCAGGGGAGGTGAGTGGTGGGAGGAATGGTTTGGAAACAGTTGATTTATTGGGGCTGATGGTAGTGACTTTTCCATAATTTGACATCATGTGAACAGGATGTAAGTGTTCATATCTTTGTGTCTCAGTATCAACAGGAGACCAAAAGATTTGCATTCCTGTATCTTCTTTTCTTTCTTGAAGACTCAGCAAACCCATCAACATGGTCGTTCAGGAAGACTACCTTCATGGAGCGATTGTCTGCAGTTGCTGCATTTTCAGTGTACTGTGCAGCCGGATGACATACAACCAAAGCATAAGCACTGGAACCACGTCATGGGTGGTGAGATGTAAGGTTTCACATTAAAACTGTACACCATGACTTCAAAGTATAAGACAAAGGCACATGTACCTGTTTTGGATGTGTCTGACAAAATGTACACCTTGCCACTATACGAGATTAGCCTGTAGCTCCTCATCTGCAGCATAAGGTCTCTGCTGAAGATTATTCTTTGCATCATATTGAAATTTTGTGTGGGGCAATGGTCACTGGTATGTCAACCACCTGAAGAGCTGCAGATTACACATCAGAGGCAGCTTTAATCAAAAGCAATCCAATATACATTTTTACCAAAGACTGAACTACTACAAATTGTTCATCAATACATTCCACAAAAAGTACCTGCTTTGTCACAGTAAAAGTATCAGCAGGTTCAGAGAGGAAACAAAGGAGCAGTCTTACCCCTATACTGACAAAGTGGTGGTTTTGCTGCAGAACCCAGCAATTTAAAGAGAGAAAACTAAGCTAAACATGTGTACAAAAAAAGAATTGCTGTGAACTTTGAAATAGAGAGACTAGCCAGAAACCACTTCACAACACATGGCTTACACCTAAACAAATGTGGCAAGGAGATTATCTGCAATAGACTGGCCTTCCTGACAACTATGGGGGACAATAAGAAACCAAAAGTCAGAAACCATAAACAGACGCTAATAAGCAATTGGATAAAGACAAACAAGATGGGAAATAAAAAGAGTAATAGTGGCCATACTGTGCAAACTACACTAGACAAATGGGTCACAAAGTCACAGAGGCAAAACACAAACCCCTGACCCCTCAAAAAGGTCACGAACCTGAAAGGATCAAATAATGTGATGGTGAACATTATCGAGACACCCTCCAAAACGTCAATGTGATGCCTCAACAGTGTGAAGTGCATGTGGATACTTTTCAGGCCCACCTGGAAGATGAGATGGCTGCCAAGGACGACCAACAGAACCAGCACAACTGCTCAGAAGTCAACATACCTGGAACACAGCACAATTTAAACTAAAGGTCAGTGACACAGTAAATATGACTTCGAGCCCCCTGTGTAAACCCCACTCAGACCTGAAAATCTATTATCACAATGTCCAATCCTTGAGCAACAAAACTGATGACTTAAGCATTTTGCTGACCAGTGAACTCAGCGATATCTCAGTAGTATGCCTAGCAGAGCACTGGCTCTGCACTGATGTGGTTAAGCTAATCTCACTACCCAACTTCAAATTGTGTGAACACTACTCCAGATCAAATGATGGACATGGTGGGGTTGCCATCTTCATCAAACAACACATTGAATATAGCCCACTTCCTACCCTAAAGGAAAGAGGAACAGATACGATCTTTGAATGTGCAGCCATAAAGCTTACAGATCTAAATCTAATTGTAGCTACAATTTACCGTCCCCCCTCCAGTAGTATTAATGATTTTCTGTTACAAATGGACTTGTTTCTATCCAAAATAAGTCAGAGGAAACAGGATGTGATTATATGTGGTGACTTTAATATAGACTTTCTCACCCACAACAGAAACAGGAAAATATTGATTAACATTGCAAAAACTTATAATCTGCATGGCCTTGTAAACGAGCCCACTAGAATAACACCCACATCCAAGACAGCTCTAGTTCAAATTTTTGCAAATAGAAATAAACTTAACCCAACTCAAGAAGTATACAATGCATGATTCAGCGACCACCAAGCTGTCATTCTAAAGGTCGATGTTAGCAAAGATACCTCACAAACCCAGTCCCACCTAAAACTTTACGAAGGTTTCTCACCCAAGAGAACTTGAACAAGCTAAATGCCCTCCTTAGTAAAGAAAAGTGGACAGAGATGTACACAGCCAATGATGTCAACATGAAATTCAACATATTTCTTGACAAAATGATCCACCACTTTGAAGAGGCCTTTCCGCAAAAACCAGTAAGAATAAATAATAACAATAATAATAATAATAAGAATAAGAATAAGAATAATAGAAACAAGAGTTGGATTACACCAGCTATAAAAATCTCTTGCAAACATAAAAGAATACTCCACATGTTATGTAAACAAAGTAGTGACTCCCCCAACTAACAGAATACTATAAAAACTACACATGTATCCTAAGAAGAGTGATAAGACAAGCAAAAAGGATGCAGAATGATGAGTACATTGACAAATCCAGCAATAAAGTAAAAGCAATGTGGAATATCATAAAAAGGGAAAGAGGGGAAATGAAAGCTTCACACACGAACATAGAAATCAAACTCCACAATGAATCTATATCTAATCCCGAAGTTGTGGTGAACTTATTCAACAATTTCTTTACAAGCATAGCTGAAAAACTGGTCCAAAATAATCCTAACACAAATTACCAACCAGCAAACCAAAAATATCACACATGTGCAGAGTCAATTTTCATTACCAAAGTCACTGAAAATGATGTTGCAAAAGCCCTCAGAGAGTTAAAAAAATTCATATTCAGCTGGAATTGATGGCATCCCAGCAGCTGTAATCAAAAATTGTGAACACACAATTGCTGAACCATTAACTCACCTCTGTGACTGTTCTTTCCAGGCAGGTATCTTCCCTGAAGCTCTGAAACTTTCTAAAGTAATTCCTGTCTTCAAAAAAGGTGATAATAAAGATATGAATAACTACAGGCCTATCTCAATCTCATCCTGCTTTTCTAAAGTTTTTGAAAAAATAATGTCCAAAAAAATGATGGACTTAATTGAAAAAAAAAAGATTTACTAAGTTTAGCTCAACATGGGTTCAGAAGCAACAAATCTACTGAAAAGCAACAAATCTACTGAAACTGCAGTATATGATTGCATAAATACGCTTTTAGAACTGTTAGATAGAAAACAACCCATAACAGGCATATTTCTGGATCTGTCAAAGGCTTTTGACACTGTTGACCACAAAATATTACTGGATAAATTAGAACACTACGGTATCAGAGGAATTGCAAACAACTGGATTGCTACATTCCTAACCAATCGGATGCAGAGTGTCAGCATGAAATATACTAATAGACAAAGCAACTCAATAACCGAAATACTATCAAGTAATAAAACTGTAAAGCAAGGTGTTCCACAGGGCTCAGTATTGGGACCCCTACTTTTCCTCCTGTATATTAATGACCCGAGCCTGAATGTTGATGCACACAAAACAATAATATTTGCTGATGACACAACTGTACTCCTCAAAGGGGAGAATACAGAGGCTGTGCAAAAAGCTGTGAACTTGGCTACTGATCAACTCAGCAACTGGGCAAAAATCAACAGATTAACTATCAACACCAAAAAGACAGCTTCCATGAACTTCCACACAACACAAAATGCAAATTCCTCTCAGTCATCTGTCACTATAAATAACCAGTCAATAGATACTGACACTGTTTTCAAATTCCTAGGTCTGTGGGTTCAAGATAACCTGAAATGGAATACACATACAGGAAAGGTAAATGCCAGGATTTGTACTGGCTGTTATGCATTGAGTGTACTGAAAACATGTGCTAGCCTGAAAACATTAACCAATGCATACTACGCTTACATACAAGACCACCTAAAATATGGTGTAATATTCTGGGGAAATGCTCCAACTGCTCTGAGCACATTCAGAATCGAGAAGAGAGCAATGAGGATTATTACTGGGAGCAAACCCAGAGACTCCTGCAAACCCATCTTCATAAAGTTGGAAATTCTTACACTGCCTTGCCTCTACATTCTTGAGACTAAAATTCTTCAGAAAACACATAGTGTCAACTGACCCCAGAGTCGTAAAAAATAATGAAATACATGAACACAACACCAGGAAAAATGCAAACCTGCATGTTATATGTACAAACACTCAACTGTGTAAAAAGGGAGTTTTCCACATGGGCCTCCAACTGTTCAACAATCTTCCCACTAGTATTAAGTCCATTGAAGACAACATAAAATTTAGCAAAGCCGTGCAGTCATATTTGTTGTGTCACTGTTTTTACTCTGTAAATGAATACTTAGAACAGTAATCTTGCTGTTTGTGTTAAATTGAAAACATTGAGCAATATAATACATTAGGATACTATAGGCTTACGTTAATATATGTTAACAATGTTAAATGATATTTTCCGACATCTGCAACACACTGTGTACCATCAGATCACATGGAATAAATAAATAAATAAGCAGTTTTCTTTGTATAAAGTCCATGATGGGCTGATTGATACAGTAATCGGTTTCCATAATTATATATAGAGACAATTGGGTGGAATGGTATTGGTAATAAAAATAACTTTGCAACTGAGACTGCTGCTTTATATAAGTGTTCTCTGTTCTATGAGCTACCCTGCCAAACTATGCAACTGACATCAGCAGTCAATGTTGAAATGTGTCTAACAGACTTTTCCATGACTGTTCACTTCAGCAGACTGGAACATTATCATGTACAAGTCATGCTGTCCCCTACTATCATGACCGCAGAGCCACTGCAGGATGAGTGTGTCTTGCCACAGGTATGAAAAAAGAAAAAGTACCATCCCCTTTGCAACCAAGATGTACACTGCATTCCAAGTACCCTCATGTGCTTTGGTCATGAAATTAGGTATGCTCAATTATTCCCTCTGTCTGTGTTCTGGAATTATTTCTCCAGGGATTTGTGACTGGCAAGAACTGGGTGGCAGAAATGAAGATTCCAGCTAACCACAACAGTCCCCCGGCCCATGTGGCCCATTCTACCATCTGTTACCTTTCCTGGTCTTGCATCAGCAGGCTGTAATCTCCACAATCATCTTAACTGGCTCTGATGGGGCTGATTTGTGTGATTTGCTGACTGGCCATCTATGTCCCTGTGGAGTGCTCTTGAAAGTGTTTAGTGGTCTTCGTGTGCTTTGCTGCTGAGTGTCATGCTGCAAATTTCAGCCTACTGCCTTTCTTTCGACTGCAATGGGCATATGTCACACCATCAAATGTCTTGTTTCACCAAGCTGACATGTACCTAATTGCCTGCAGCATATTATTTGCCTGTACTCATGTTTTTGATTTTGAAAGCAGTGGAGCATTTGCAGAGCTGGTGAGAAAGATTATTCATTTAATAACAAGAAATAATCAACAGCTCGTAGAAAAGGAATAAGATGCAGTGGATTGCCTGTAGTTTCACAGGTAACAAGGGTCAGTGTATTTTGGTTAGCACACGAGGTGTGATCAAAAAGTAATGGGAATTTTTTAATTTTGTACACTTTATACATCCAAATTTCCTTTCTTTTTATCTTGTTGTTGCACATGTTCCTGATATATGTTTGAATTTTCAGCTGTTTTGAATATTTAGTTTATTCTTAACAATCAGAAAGGTTGCGTGTGTTTTTGGGTGGCTCTGAGCACTATGGGACTCAACTGCTGAGGTCATTAGTCCCCTAGAACTTAGAACTAGTTAAACCTAACCAACCTAAGGACATCACAAACATCCATGCCTGAGGCAGGATTCGAACCTGCGACCGTCGCGGTCTTGCGGTTCCAGACTGCAGCGCCTTTAACCGCACGGCCGTGTTTTTGGGTGCTTGGCAAATATTCACTTTCAAAAATGATGGATGAAAAAGATTTACATTAAATTTTGATTGAATATTGAATGAAGTGCAGCACCACATTCAAAATGTAGGCTGCAGCTTTTGGCAAATCTGCTATGAGTAAGACAAGAGTTCACATGTGGTATAAGAGTTTGAAAGAGGATCTAAATGTTGTATTCAACAACACCCAACCTGGACACATTAACACTTCAATTACTGACAACAATGTGAAAGAAGTAAAGAAAATGGTTCTGGAAAATCAGCAAATCACCATCAGAGAGGTTGCTAATGATGATGGCATATCCTTTGGCTTATGTCAAACAATTTTTTCAGATGTTTTGGGCATGAAATTTGTAGCAGCAAAGTTTGATACAAAATTGTTGAATTTCAACCAAAAATGACGTCACAAAGACATCGCTCAAGAATTGCTGAATAAAGTCGGCAATGATACAGAACTTCTAAAGAAGATTATAACAGGTAATGAAATAGTTAAAACCAAGGCCCAGTTGTCCCAATGGAAATTGCCTGAAAGAGCCAAGACTGAAAAAATTCAAAAAGTTTGATCACATGCAAAAGGTCTTCTCATGGTTTTCTTTCATTACAATGGGATATTGAATCACGAGTTCCTGCCTTGTCGTCATATGGTCAATTAGGTATACAACATGGAAGTTAGGCATTGTTTGCATGAAGCAATCCAAAGACAATGAGCAGAATTGTGGCAAAACCACTCTTCGAAATTGCAACACAATAATGCTCCCACTCACTCCTCAATGGTTGTTCGTGATTTTTTTGGCAAATAACAAAACCGTTATGTTGCCTCAGCCACCGAATTTGCCGGACATGGCCCTCTACGACTTCTTTCTATCCCCAACGCTGAAGAGAAACATGAAAGGACATCATTTTGCCACCACTGATAAGATAAAAACAGAATTGTTGAAGGAGTTGAACACAACAACGAAACGCGAGTTCCAGAAGTGCTTCCAAGATTGGAAAAAGCATTAGCATAAGTGTATTACATCAGAGAGAGACTACTCTAAAGGGGACAAAGTTGACAATGGTGAATAAAGATTCTTTAACGAAATAAAAAATTCCCATTACTTTTGGATCACACCTAATATACGTAAGGGGCAGTTCCCTATTGTCATAAGCAATGGACCATGAAGAGAGATTTAACAGTGAGCTGTTATGACCACTTATTTGTCCTAACTGACAACAGTCACACATGATAATTTACTGTCATTGTGCTTGTATGTATTATACACCGATGTCAACCATTGAATTACATGTGTCCTCTGGCTCGCTGATGTCCATGAAACAGTATGTGGCTCTCATAAATTGACAACTTTTGTACCAGTCTGCTCTGAGAAAGAGAAAGTAAATGCAGTTCCACATGTTTTGGTAAACCACTGTAGCCCAAAGTGGCTGTCATCATCTTTTTGTTAAATAAAAATGGCAATGCCAGTGGGTGACGCAGTGAAACACTTCTACGCTTCTCGTTTTACCACAGGATCTATGGTTTACCCTGGCACTAAATGCTAAGGACTATTACTACTCGTTCTGTTGTCCGTTATTAAAATGACACATGTAGAACATTTCATTTGATTTCCTGACTAACAAATAATGCCCAATGGTATATGAACATTAGTTTAGATCAACAAACAGCTAATACAGTTTGAGTACATGAGTATTGTTTTCTACCTTCTTTTCATTCATGCTTAAATGCCACGAACATTTTTATCGCTAATAGGAACTACCCCATTATGATTTTGGCACTATGTTACATTATTAACACATCTTTTAAACACAAGCCACACATTATGCTTCTACTAGAATGCTAGTCCGCAGAGCAGGGTGAAATACACTATGTGATCAAAAGTATCCAAATACCTGACTGAAAATGACTTACAAGTTCGTGGTGCCCTCCATCAGTAATGCTGGAATTCAATATGGTGTTGCCCCATCCTTAGCCTTGATGACAGTTTCCACTCTCACAAGCATACATTCAATCAAGTGATGGAAGGTTTCTTGGAGAATGACAGCCCATCCTTTACGGCGTGCTGCACTGAGGAGAGGGATCGATGTCGGTCGGTGAGGCCTGGCACGGAGTCAGCGTTCCAAAACATCTCAAAGGTGTTCTATAGGATTCAGGTCAGGACTCTGTGCAGGACAGTCCATTAGGGATGTTGTTGTTGTGTAACCACTCCGCCACAGTCCGTGCATTATGAACAGGTGCTCGATCATGTTGAAAGATGCAATTGCCATCCCCAAATTGCTCTTCAACAGTGGGAAGCAAGAAGGTGCTTAAAACACCAATGTAGGCCTGTGCTGTAATTGTGCCATGCAAAACAACAAGGGGTGCAAGGCCCCTCCATGAAAAACACAACCACACCATAACCACAACATAACTCCAATGCCTCCGAATTTTACTGTTGGCACTACACACAATGGCAGATGATGTTCACCAGGCATTCGTCATACCCGCACCCTTCCATTGGATCACCACATTGCGTACCGTTGTTCGTCACTCCACACAACGTTTTCCCTCTGTTCAGTTGTCCAAATGTTTATGCTCCTTACACCAAGCAAGGCGTTGTCTGGCATTTACCAGCGTGATGTGTGGCTTACGACCAGGCACTTGACCATGAAATCCAAGTTTTCTCACCTCCCGCCTAACTGTCATAGTACTTGCAGTGGATGCTGATGCAGTTTGGAATTCCTAAGTGATGGTCTGGATAGATGCCTGCCTATTACACATTACGACTCTCTTCAACTGTCAACACACTGTCAGTCAACAGACGAGGTTGGCCTGTACGCTTTTGTGCTGCATGTGTCCCTTCACATTTCCACTTCACTATCACACTTGAAACAGTGGACCTAGGGATGTTAAGGAGTGTGGAAATCTGTGCACAGACATATGACACGAGTGACACCCAATCACCTGACCACATTCAAAGTCTGTGAGTTCCGCGGATTATCCCATTCTGCTCTCTTACATTGTCTAATGACTACTGAGGTCACTGTTATGGAGTACCTGGCAGTAGGTGGCAGCACAATGCACATAATATGAAAAACATATGCTTTTGAGTGTGTCTGGATACTTTTGGTCATATAGTGTATGTAGAACTTAAACGGAATTGTTGCTCATAAGAAGCAACAACATCACTCCACTAAATATACTTAGGTAGTCAACATTAGATTGAGTGCAGCATCACTAATGTCATTCAAAGCCGTTAGACAGCGTAACACCACCTCATTCACTGAGCACCCATACCATTTTGACCATGCAGTTATTAGTATCAGTACACCTAAGACAGAGCAAATCCAAAACAACAATAGGAGGTTCACCAACTGAGTGATGGGTAGAGTCTCTACGCATTTCCTCGAGTCTTGCAGTTTGGCAATAATGGAATTCCAAATAAGCTTCACACCAATGGCTTCTTTAGGCTATCAGAATAATAATGTTGGAATTATCAAAGTATTGCTAAAACACTACTATCTTCAGCAGTACTCCTGTTTGGAGTGAGTACAACTCAGAAAGTGATGCTAATTTTACTATATAATGGAGGACAGGAAGTCTTTATAGAGGCCTGTGACCATGATTCATTTATACTCAACTATCTATCTGGATGGGACTTCATTTCTTCATATACGTAATGTATTGCCATCATCAGATCAAAAACATAAATGAAGAATCACTATAGTCTATCATGCCAAACAGCGCATAATCATAGCAAGCATATGTGCTCTTATAGTGCTAACAATGACAACTGTTAAAATGTAGCAATGGTTAGCAGTGGTTGTTTGGCATCATGATCCAGTAACATATGGACAGTCTCAGTTAACTCTAGAACCATCTGCCCATCCGTGCCATCACATTACACCTTGAGAGTTCTCTATGAATATTATGCTAGCCTAGAGGCATCAGTCATACGAAGCCATCAGGGATTAAGTTAATAACACTTTTTGCCGACTGCAAGGCACTGCATAGAAAATCAGCACCACACCCAGCTTGGGGAATCAATTGTTATTTGTGGGTTCTCTCTGTCATAAGCACACTAAAACTTGAAAAACTCTTTAACATAACTGCTTTTTGCTTTTACTGACAAAATAGGAGCAGCAGTTATATTTGCAATTGTTACGAGTAGATGATACTTCTCATTCTTTCCATATTTATACACCAAATGACAGTTTTGCTAACAGATGACTTATTCTAGACGTTACTGGCAGTGTTCTTAAGGAAAAGCTTTTTTAAATCTATTATGTTCAAAAGATGTCATGCCTACTCATAATGTTCACAGTATAAACAATGGAGATGCTCCAAACAAGTGACTCACGTCTGATGAATGAGTTTTTCTGTTTTCAGTATGCGTAAGACAAATAATAATAATAATAATAATAATAATAATAATAATGGTGACATTTATTGATGTATGATGTTTAGTTTGTAGAAGGTGCATCTGAGTATTATTAGTAACTATGCTCTAGTCCCAAAACCCAGTCAGAGAAATGGATATAAGACTCGTCAGCTTATATTTTCGGTGTTCTGGCCCTCGGTAGCCATGTCTCCGAGATGCAAGATGGACTAACTTCAGAGCCCGCTCAAGAAACACAATGGCTGTTATTCTTTCTGCAGTAATATAACTGAAACTTGTTTGTCAACTCTGTCATTGAGTCACTTCCTGGATGACACTGAATTATCCTGCTAAATTCACTTGATATTTTCTTCTCACTGAATAATCTGAGTGATTTTCATTTGAGGTGTGACATCACATTTCAATTTATAGTTTTGAGTCCAGGAAAGTTGTTCCATGCAAAAACTGCAACTAATCTTGTCTTTAACATTGTAATTTATCTCCCCTAGTCACCACTAGGGCAATACAGGAGAGACCAATGCCACAGCAGTTTGCTAGCTCTGAGGTAACGTAGTTCAGCTGTAAAGTGAAGGCTACCTCTCTCAATGAAGGCCAGAATTTTATCTATTCTGTGATAGAGCTATAAGCAGTCAGATCACAAATCAATGATGAAACCTTAAGTCATCTTTCTCATAAGTCTTATAGTTACTTTCAGTAGCCCATAGTGTAAGGGCAAAAAACTTAAGATACTGCACTCTGCTAACATCTTTTGCTGTCTCTGACAAAATAATTTTTTTATTTTTGTGACTAACAATTTTATTTATAAGTTTTTATTCGTGAATAATATATTATTTATAAATAATGAATCATTTATTAACTAGCTTTTTAATGCATCTACCCGAACTACCACATTTTCATACTATTTGAATATGACAAAAGACAGCACGTAAAAACATATCATTTTCAACTGCATAATATCTTAGTAATTTGTATCAATTTAGGTATGCTTGTGTTACAGATACTTTTTGTTTATTAAAATATACTTTCATTGTAAGGATATCATGGTAAATTTTAATTCATATTTTAACAGCAGTTCTTCATTAAATTATTGAAAACAACAGTAAACATAAGAGAGAAAGTAATCAACAACAATATATTCTCTAGCTTTATATAAAACAACTCGACAATGCTCAGATAGTTCACAAATTCCACGCCTTTAGAGACCTACTAGTTCAGAGTTAAAGATGCTTTCAAGACAGAAATGAAATGCATTCTCATCCGGAAAGGAATTTTTTTGATGGTGGTTCAACAAGGAGGAGGTAAGGTAAACGCCTGCAGGCACAAGGACAGGAAAATAATTGTCTGAGGGAAGACTACACAAACAAACACATGGATAACTTATTCTGAGAAATTATTGTGCTGTAGCAGCACTTGATGCAGTTTTGTTGGTCATTTTCCTCACACTGTGACAGAGTGGCATCTCTGATATTGGCAGCAAATGGCAGCTGTGATGGACACTTCCGTGGAGAGCAGCTCATAGTGCACAACACACCTCTTTCCAACAGATGCAAAATATAATCTGTTCACACTGACCCATGCTCAAAAAGATGTCTTCCGTTAGGGCTGAGCTATTAATTTCTTCTTAAGAAGTTAACATACAGCCATCACAGCTCAACACCACTAACAATGTAGCATAGAAATGTCCCAACATGTTTCACATCATGGCTAGTTGTTGCATATATGACCCACAAAGCATGCAAGAAAACTAAATAAGAGGGACATGGATACTTGTTTTACTATCCGTGTCATGAGGATTACCACAGGAGGTGACAGTGATTCAGAAATCATGGGTCCTAGTTCTCCTACACTCATATTTTCCATGACACTGGCAGAGACCATAAGTGAAAACACTATTTTTAACAAAGTAAATTTCAGTGAAATGACAAACAAAATTTATAGCCCTTTAATGGTTCACAGCAGTGGTATACACTTAAGTGACCTACCCCCTCCCCATTCCTCTCCTATTGCGCATTTCACTTCCTTGTCTTCATATCAATCATCTCCTTTGGCTCCCAGTATTTTCCACTGTCTTGTTAACTCACTCACTCACTCACTCACTCACTCACTCACTCACTCCCCCCGCCCACCCATCCTTCACATGATTTTTTTTTTCCCAGTCTTCTGTCTCACTGTAATAGCTTTCTCCATTTAAATTTCACTTTCATCTTGCTCTTCTTGTTTTGATCTTAAATACTCTATGGCACAACATCAGAAAAGAATTGCAAAAATAAGAAACCACATTCATGTAGTAGCCCTATCAGTTACACGAGTTGGTCTTAATCTATTAAAATGTGATGATGATGATAGTAACAACAAATAGAAACAGCATAAAGCATGATGAGGCAATAATGATAGGAATTTCATTACAATGCATAGTTAAAATGCAGCAGCAACAAGATTCCATGCTCTGTGAGCTGCAACATTAAAAAGTTTATTTCTTGTTACTTTACTGTCATCGTCGTCTTGGTCTTCTGGAAAGACTGGTTTGGTGCAGCTCTCCCTGTAAGTCTATCCTTGCCAGCCTCTTCAACTCTGCATAACTACAGCATCCTACATCAATTTACACACACACACACACACACACACACACACACACACACTCTTCCTCTTCCACTACCAAACTGGCAATTTCTTGATGCCTCAGGTCATCTCCTTCCGACCAGTCACTTCTTTTGTCAAGTTGTACCACAAGTTTCTTTTTCTTCCAATTCAATTCAGTACCTCTTCATCTGTTATTCCATCTACCCATCTAATCTTCAGCATTCTTCTAGAGCATCACATTTCTATTCTCTTCTTGTCTGAACTGCTTATTGTCCGTGTTTCATTACTGTACAGGGCTACACTCAAGACAAATACTGTTAGAAAAGACTCTCTAACACTTCAATTGATATTACATCTTAACAAATTCTGCAACTTCAAAAATACTTTTCTTCCTATTGTTAGTCTGCATTTTATATACTCTCTACTTCAGTCATTATCTATTATTTTGTTGCTCAAATAGCAAAACTCATCTACTACTTTTAGTCTCATTTCTTAATCTAATTCCCTCAGCATCACCTGATTTAATTCAGTTATGTTCCATTTCCCTTGGTTTATTTCTACTGATTTAATCTTGTAATCTCTCTTGAAGACATTATCCATTCTGTTCCATTGCACACTGACAGAATTTCGATGTCATTGGCAAATCTCGAAGTTTTATTTCTTCTACAAGAACTTTAATTCCATTTACAAATTCCTCCTTGGTTTCCTTCACAGCTTGTTCAATGTACAGATTGAGTAACATTGGGCATAGACTGCAAGCTTGTCACACTTCCTTCTCAGCTACTGCTTCCCTTTCACATTCAACTCTTGTAACTGCAGTCTGGTTTCTGTACAATTTGTAAATAACCTTTTGTTACCTGGAGTTTATCCCTGCTACCTTCAAAATTTCTAAGAGTGTAGTCTGCTCAACACTGTTAAAAGCTTTCTCTAAATCTACAAATGTTATAAATGTAGGTTTGCCTTCTCCAACCTATTTTCTAGGGTAAGTTGTAGGGTCAGTATTGCCTCATGTTTTCCTCACATTTCTCCAGAATTCAAACTTATGTTCCACAAGGTTGGCTTTGACCAGTTTTTCCTGTCTTCTGTAAATAATTCTGTCAATATTTTCCAACAATGACCATCAAACTGATGGTATGCTAGCATTCACACATCAGTACCTGTCTTCCTTGGGACTGGAATTATTACCTCAATCCTGAAGTTTGCGGATATTTTGCCTATCTCTTACATCTTGCAAAACATGTGGAATAATTTTATCATGACTGACTCTCTAAAGGATCTCAATAATTTGAGGGAATGTCATTTACTTCAGGGGCATCATTTTGACTTTGATCCTTCATTGCTCTATAAAATTATTCTTGCAGTTTCATATCTCCTGCAATTTCGTATCCTCCATCTCATTTTTATCTACTTCCTCATGTGATTAAAAATGTTATACATTACCAAGTTTTCAATAAAATGATATTCAAAAAATTTAATATAAAAAAACTCACCAATAAGTGATAACTGATGAAACACAACTAAATTCCTATTTTCCATAGCATCTTCACAAGAGTGACCTATACTACGTGCAGCTGCCTCAAGCATTTTATCAACAGGTGATGACGTGTATGTGCTGCACAAGTTTTCAGGTGTTCTGACTTGTGATGTAATAACAAAGCAGAACACTTTCTCACCAAATATTTCCTTCAGTTTCTGTAATTCACGAACATGCTGAAACAAAAAGAACAATGTTATTTAGAATAGTGTATGATGATCTGGTAGGTAGGTAGGTAGGTAGGTAGGTATGTATGTATGTACACTCCTGGAAATGGAAAAAAGAACACATTGACACCGGTGTGTCAGACCCACCATACTTACTCCGGACACTGCGAGAGGGCTGTACAAGCAATGATCACACGCACGGCACAGCGGACACACCAAGAACCGCGGTGTTGGCCGTCGAATGGCGCTAGCTGCGCAGCATTTGTGCACCGCCGCCGTCAGTGTCAGCCAGTTTGCCGTGGCATACGGAGCTCCATCGCAGTCTTTAACACTGGTAGCATGCCGCGACAGCGTGGACGTGAACCGTATGTGCAGTTGACGGACTTTGAGCGAGGGCGTATAGTGGGCATGCGGGAGGCCAGGTGGACGTACCGCCGAATTGCTCAACACGTGGGGCGTGAGGTCTCCACAGTACATCGATGTTGTCGCCAGTGGTCGGCGGAAGGTGCACGTGCCCGTCAACCTGGGACCGGACCGCAGCGACGCACGGATGCACGCCAAGACCGTAGGATCTTACGCAGTGCCGTAGGGGACCGCACCGCCACTTCCCAGCAAATTAGGGACACTGTTGCTCCTGGGGTATCGGCGAGGACCATTCGCAACCGTCTCCATGAAGTTGGGCTACGGTCCCGCACACCGTTAGGCCGTCTTCCGCTCACGCCCCAACATCGTGCAGCCCGCCTCCAGTGGTGTCGTGACAGGCGTGAATGGAGGGACGAATGGAGACGTGTCGTCTTGAGCGATGAGAGTCGCTTCTGCCTTGGTGCCAATGATGGTCGTATGCGTGTTTGGCGCCGTGCAGGTGAGCGCCACAATCAGGACTGCATACGACCGAGGCACACAGGGCCAACACCCGGCATCATGGTGTGGGGAGCGATCTCCTACACTGGCCGTACACCACTGGTGATCGTCGAGGGGACACTGAATAGTGCACGGTACATCCAAACCGTCATCGAACCCATCGTTCTACCATTCCTAGACCGGCAAGGGAACTTGCTGTTACAACAGGACAATGCACGTCCGCATGTATCCCGTGCCACCCAACGTGCTCTAGAAGGTGTAAGTCAACTACCCTGGCCAGCAAGATCTCCGGATCTGTCCCCCATTGAGCATGTTTGGGACTGGATGAAGCGTCGTCTCACGCGGTCTGCACGTCCAGCACGAACGCTGGTCCAACTGAGGCGCCAGGTGTAAATGGCATGGCAAGCCGTTCCACAGGACTACATCCAGCATCTCTACAATCGTCTCCATGGGAGAATAGCAGCCTGCATTGCTGCGAAAGGTGGATATACACTGTACTAGTGCCGACATTGTGCATGCTCTGTTGCCTGTGTCTATGTGTCTGTGGTTCTGTCAGTGCGATCATGTGATGTATCTGACCCCAGGAATGTGTCAATAAAGTTTCCCCTTCCTGGGACAATGAATTCACGGTGTTCTTATTTCAATTTCCAGGAGTGTATGTATGTATGAGGGTTAGAGGTGAACATCCTGTAAATGTTGAGGTGGTCATAGAGAGAGCACAGGCATATGCCTACAGTGATTTATGGTAATTTTCTAATCTGAATCAGTATGTTTAGAGGGGAATTTAAAAACTCAGTCCTCTCACATACATGGGTAAGTGCACCATGTCATCTCATTTTGTATTTAGCATTCATCTTTACTAAAATCTGGAATGGAAAATGAACATTAAATATTTTGTCTATATACTACATGATTACAGGCATAAAATAACTGCATGGAAAATGGTTTTTTTTTCCAGAACAACAAAGGAAATAGAAAATAATGGCCAAATAATTTACACATTTCAGCAGGCCATGAAGAATCGAGTGTACCATGGCAGCAGGAAAATATGTAATAATGAAATGTCTGGCAATGTAGAAACACACACAGTTCATTCCATGTTAAGTCATCCATGCCATCTCACCCATCATCTAATATTTAGATGAAACTTGCCTTATTTGTCCTCCCTATTGAGATAAGTAACCATATCAAATTTTAACATTTCATCTCTCTCTGGTTTAGGTTAGTGGCACATAAAATAATAATATTCCATCTTCAGCCACAATACCACCAAGAAATGAAAAAAATATATACATAAATTTTATTACTTTGTTTTTCAAAAAACATGGTTCACCCTTACCTCAAATATCACATAAAATGGAAAGGGATAATCCGTTTTGTTGTTCTTCAAATCAGTCCTCAAAACATGGAATATTGATGAGATAATAAATGTAATGAATATTTTGTTGCTTTGGTATTTTTTGCTTATGAAGTGAAGAGAACCCAATGTAGAAAAAAAACATTAGTTTCTAGATATTAATTTTCAAAATGTAAATAAATTTCATGCATAATTGCATGAATCTTTTTCTTTTATTTCACACTGCTTTTTCCTTATGCTTCCAACATCTTTTTTGCCGGGCAAATTTCTAGACTGTTCATCACTATGGTAAAAGTTTGTTACTAAATCAATTGCTTTGGTTTTCAGTTCCCCGTTTCCAGGTTTGGTTCAGCTAACAATCCTTTATTTTAAAAATATTATGCTCTTACTGTGCTGAATATTTAGAATCTTTGAAAATATTTCAAATTTTTCATTAAGATAAGTTTAGTATCATATGGTTAGTCAACAACTGATTTTGTTTCTTCTTAAACTGTTCCTTATTTTATCAACCATGAAGTCCATATCGCATCACATGATGCAGCTTGTAAATATTCTAATTTGTGATGATTTGGGACTATGACTGAGCTAAATACAACAGCACATGTTGTAACTGTAAAATTTTTGCATCCTTCAGGACCTTAGCTGACAATCCATTGGCCCAAATAAGAGGATACTTGCACAGTTCCCATTCCTCACATGCTAGCTATTGTTGAACAGCCTAAAACATCGAACTATAAGAGCTTACCAGTTTTCAAAGGAATGTAGGTGCTCTATTCAGAAAAAAATGTTTCTTTTATAAAATTATGTCTACTGTACACAGTTCTGTTTAAAAAATTGGATTAACCTTTTTTTTTTTTTTTTTTTTTTTAAAAAAAAAAAAAATGACAACTGGCGACTGAGCCTGTTTCTTTTATAAGCTTAATCGTATAAAATCTTTGCTAGGTCAAAAGCATATTATTAGGAACCCCTGAAATTTCAATGGTTTACTTTAGATTCACAAGCAAAAAACTAAATTTTATTATTTCTTGCAAAAACAACAGCTAAAAGAACAAAATATCCACTAATTTTATTTTTTCAAGCAATATCTCATGCTTTGAGGATCATTTTTGCAAAATAAAATACAAAAATTTATGTATACATTTTTCTTGTCTTGATACTTTTCTTAAAGGATCAGATATTGTTCTACAGTCCTTATAGTATAGAGTATTCAACCTCCAAATTTTCCTTTGTTTTGAAAATAAATAATAAAAAATTCATTTTCAAAATGTTAACATGTGTCATTTTGCATCATCAAAATGTTGAAATCGATGAACAGTGGAAACATTTAGTGATAAAATGTTAAAATTTTGTACGGCTACTTATTTCAATAGGGAGACCAAATAAGTCAAGTTTCATTCAAATCTAAGATAGTGAGAGAAAAAATGCTTTTCTCCTCAGTGAACTGACAGAGCGACATAAACAAAAGTAAGAAAGTGTGCCAAAGAGAGGTAAATAAATGTGACGAAGTGGAAAAATTTATGTGCATCCATAAAAGACAACAAAGAAACACTGTTGTAAGCACAGCTACTTGTCGATGGCTTAGGCTAAAACACACACACACACACACACACACACACACACACACACACACTTGTGCTGGCCACACCTTGCAGTTTATTAGCCCACCATATAGTCCACCTAGCAGCCCTCTTACACCGACTAGGACAGTTACTGTCGAGTCTTAATCCTTTGTGAAACTCACAATATGACTGAAGTGTACATCATACGCTTATCAATAAACCATTTTTCTCTGTCCCCCTGGCAATCCATTCATTCCACATGCACCATACCACTAGCAAAGGTGGTGACAAGGTTGAAGTCTGCCGCTCTCGCCTGCCATCTGGTTGCTGCCATGTTCCAGCTATCTGATGCTGCTTCTGCAGCCCCACACCTTGTGGCCATGTACAGTCCTCTTCCCGAGGATGGCTATGCCCAAACACCAGTTGACCACAAGGCTACAGTCCCACTTCTGCCACACTGGACCTCATCTGCTGCCAATCTGCCACCCCCTTCTGACCGCGAACCCAATACTGCAGCCATCGCTTTCACCTTTACCTGAGAGACTGCAGCTGTGGCCTGACTCCCTCTCGAGGGTGGTGCGCCATGGCAGGCTGGTAATGGGGTCCCACATTTGTAACATTCCATTTTTAGGTAATTTGGACAGAACTACTTCTGCTCCCAGGTAGACAGTGCAACTCAGAGTGCTTTTTCCAGGGTCAACCCACTCCCACCAATACTGCTGCAGCTTCCCACTTCTGGTACAAGATCCTTCAATTCACTATTTCCTGTGCTTGAAACTGCACTTTCTCACACATGTACCTGTCAACTCCCATCATCGAGCTTTCTTTTCCGATGCTACCATATCCAACATTCCATTCCAACACCGACATGTGATCTCAGCAGTTGGGCCTTTCCCTTTATGATGTCCCACCCGTGCTTATTCCTTTCTTGCCATTTTCAGTGCACATCCGCACACTCCACCATCGAGAGTGTCGATACTGACATGCCGGGACACCTTGCTGGTGCTGCCACATTATCACATTCCCTTTTATATCTGCTTTCACACCCCTGTGCAGACTTCGGGCATCACATTAGTGCACTGTGAGATGCCTTCTCACTCCTCCACAGTAACTGCCAGTCCTTCATTTTTCTTCACGCCGTCACATACCACAGTACTCTAGCCCCACAAGCCTGCCGTCCACCTTTCAGGCACCAAATATTTCTTCCAATTGCCACTAAAAGGGCTTTCGCATGCAATTCCATCCTTTGGACACATTGTTTCTTCTTACACATTTACACCCCAAGGCACAAAACATTTCCTTACATTTCCTTCCATTCTCTTCACAGGTGTTTTTGCACACCTGGCCACCCTCCAGGCAAACTGTCTTCCAATTTCTGCACTTCTGTATGCACTCCAGCCACACCCTTATGTGCATGCACATCCTTAAGAGAGAGTGTGTGTGTGTGTGTGTGTGTGTGTGTGTGTGTGTGTGTGTGTGTACTCTTCCGTTCCACATTGCTCTTCCTCTACACTAGTATCACTCTCCTTACTATGCAGTACTTCACATGACTCTCTACCATGAGGGGGCAATATTATTATGTGGCTCTCCTGTACAGGTCCCACTCCTGTTCATGCAGTTCAGCTGTCACAGGCTGCTCTACGGTTGCGCCTATCATGCTCCACATTCCTGCTTCTAGGCTCCTGCACTACCACCTTCCCAGGCCCCTTCTATGAAGGAGGCCCCTTCCACTATTCAATTTTCACTTTCACTGGCTCTACATCGTTCGATACTGCTCTGACGAACTATCCTGCACGTGTTGTTCTGTTCATTCAAGCCGCAGAAATTTTCAACCCTCATCCACTCCACTGTTTGCAGCCATATTTGGATCGTCCAAACCTCAATGGACACAGCCACACAACCTCTGGTCCCATATTCCAGGGACAAGGTCACAGAAACCAAGAGCTCCACACGCCCTTGAACATACCATGTCATTCAGGGGAAGCACCGCTCCCATGTGGATGCACATCGGCACCACGCTTTCCGGCAGTACTGGGTGGGTATCAGCATTTCTCTCTCTCTCTCTCTCTCTCTCTCTCTCTCTCTCTCTCTCTCTTTCTCTCTCCAAGGGAGGAAAGGGATGCCAAATCCTCAGCCAACACCAAGACAGCTTTAACATCTCTCTTCCCTATGGCAGAAGAGGATGTAGGATCTTCAGCTACCAGCAAGATGGCATTGCCATCTCTCCATAAGGAAGAAATGATGTCATATACGCGGCCACTCATCAACTGCTTAGAGCCTTAGACTTCACGACACACAGTCACGTCCAGTGGGTGACCGAGCTTCAGGCATTCTCTGCCATAATCAGCACAAGCTCCTGCAAGTCGAACACCAATCAGGACTCACCTCACATGTTAATGAACTTTCCGACCACCAAAAAGGCCGAGTTTTTGACCACAGTATCACTGGTAGCAGCCACAGGATGTGCTTGGTGCACTGCCAGCAGAGCATGCATCCACAACTGTGGCACTGCAATCATGAGTACTATTTCACCTCCATGATGTAACGTGCCTGCAAGCAGGCTGCACCGTATCCATGAGCTGTGACACTATTTGTGCCAATGGATCAGAAGCCCACATCAAGAATGCAGTCTGGCCTTACGCTGACCACACCAGTGGTTCCACAATCAGAGTCACTCCATGAAGTGTTCATCCTCTTAGCCACACTCATACTCCAAGCCCTAGTGCCAGCCACATCCAGCAGCACATCAGTCAGAGCATGAACACAGCCCACCACACCATCCATCCAGCAGCACCCACACACTGACTCTGACCAAGATCATGTATATTCAACTATAATAGGACTGTGAAGTGTACATAATTATATTATCAATAAACCATCATTCTATGTCCACCTGTGACCCTGTTCATTCCAGGGATAGAAATGTTAAATATAAGGTGTTATACACTAGCATCATTTTTGTGTAGAGTGAACATGGAAAATGGAGGAGTTTTGACAAGCAGTTTCTGCATACATCAGAACCTAGACGCACATGCTTATTAGTTGTTACTGCAGAATACTTCTCCTGCAATTTTAACAGTCTACAGATCCCCTCTAGGAACTTTCAACTATTTATCAGAAATCTAGATGCATTACTGAGGTACCTGTCAGACAAGAAAAAACAGTTGGTAGTTTGTGGAGATTTCAATGAATATTTCTTGAAAGTTATGGACAGGAAAAATGAACCAGAATCACTATTTGGGTGTTTCAATCTAATTTCAGGGGCTAATTTTCCAACGTGTGTGCAACAAGACAGTAGGGCCCTTGTGTGACAAGATAGTAGGACCCTGATAAAATTTTTATAGACAGTGTTCAGGTTCAAACAATGTGTACCCGATTGTTAATGGACTATCTGATCATGATGCACAATTAATGGAAATAAAAAAATACACCTTACACTCCTGAGGCAGATTCATACAGAGCAGTGGAGCTTATGAATGAGAACAGGATACAATGGTTAAGAGTAAGTTAAAAGAGGTGGTAGGGGGTGACATATATACAGAAAGTGATTATAATGTCAAATTCAATTTTTTCCATAGCAAAACTGTTTCAATATTTGAAAGTAGTTTTACTAAGAAGTTATCCAGAAAATCCATTAAAAAGTAAACCATGGATAACTAAGGGAATTAAAAGCTTATGTACGAGTAAGAGGGAAATTTGTATACAGGTCATGATAAGACAAGATCCAACATTTCACGGATACTACAAAAAATACTGTAATATTTTAAGAAAAGTCATTCAAATGTCAAAATGTATGCACATCCTCATATAAATTAATAATGCAGATAATACGATTAAAACTACATGGAATATTGCCAATGGGGGACAGGTCAGCCAGTCAGTGACCAAGATATCATAATAATTAAACTAAATGATGATGTGACCAATAATTTACAAGCTGCATATACTTTTAACAGTCACTTTCTAAATCTAGTAGGAAAAGTAAGATTAAATGGTTCAGTTAAAATGGCAAAAGAATATATGAAAAATATGATTCCACAAAACTTTAAGCAACTAAAAGTAGTACCAACATCCTTCACTGAAATTAACAGAATTATAAACATCCTAAAAAACAAATGCTCACATGGTGTTGATAGAATTTCAAACCGAATTCCAAGTTGTTTTAACTTAATACGCAATGTCTTTAGTTGTATATGTAATCCATTACTCGCAAAGGGAATTTCTCCTGACAGGTTAAAATACACAATTGTTATGCATCTTTAAATGAAATGAGACAAGAAAGACTTAAATAATTATTGTCCAATTTCCTTTCTGACATCTTTATCCAAAATATTTGAAAAAATATTGTAATCAAGAGTAGTCTCACTTACAATTTATTGGGATGGTGCATAAGTTGACACTGTTGTTTTTCCACAAGTTTGATAAAAACAACAGATACACACAACAGAGGCTTTAGTTATCAATAATATGTTCTCCTTCACTATTTACAACAGTCTGCCAGCAGTGGGGTAACTTTTCAATTCCACAATTGTAGAAATCATGCCGTTTTGAGGCGAAGAACTCATCAAGCCATTTTCAAAGGGCATTTTCATCTGGAGAGGAAGTTCATTGAAAGTTTTTCAATAGAGAGCAGAAAAGGTGAAAATATGAGGGTGCAAGATCAGGTCAATATGGTGGGCACAGAGTGACTTCCCAACACAGCTTCTGTATAGCATTTTTTTGTCAGTCTAGCAAAACGCAACTGAGCATTATCACAGAGTATATATATATAGAGCTGAACAATTATCAACAGGTTTCTAGACAGGATGCACTGTTCACTGTTTGTACAGATGTTGCATTAAGTTACAGCACAGTGTCCTGGGCATTACAATAATTTTGTAAGCAACAGTAGCAACTTAATTATGTGTAAGCTTAGTTAACAGCTGCACGTCTGTTCAAAAATTTTAGATAGTTTGAACCCACTGACCAATACACTAGCTACACAAGACTGTAATTACAAGTGAAAAATAAATGAAATTATGGTGAAAGGAACTACACACATTGGAGACAGCCCTTAGCAACACGAACTATAGAAATGCTGCTTGTGCAAACAGGCTCTACCCTAAATTTTGGGTGTACATTGCTCCTACGAAGCAAAAGTGGCTAGTTCGCCTTTCGATGAAATTCTTTGCACAGGAACATCACCAACAAAACTTAAGTGAGCTGAAGTTGTTGGTAACAATCAACCAGAGAAAGAAGGAACAGCTGCAGAACACTTTTGCCAGTATCTCTACTTAGCTCTGTTAACAAATTATTGGAAAGAAAGATCTTAGACCAAACACAAGACCAAATTAATTCTGTGGTACCAGAAGAACAAACTGGATAGAAAATGCTGTGCACAAATGCTCTCCTTCACTACTCACACAGAAAGTGGCTACCAGGAGAAACTCAAGACAAAGGTAGTTTCCACTGAACTTTCAGCAGCTTATGACATGATGTGGTGCATGTAAAGTGTAAACATCAAAATTTCTGAAAACAGTACCCTGTAAAGCTCTAGGCAACCTTTTAAGCAACATGTTGAGCACTTGGCAGCTTAAAGTAAACCAAGGTGAAAAGATGTGCAGATGGCATGTACTCAGTGATGGCTTGTCTCAAAACACTGTTCTTACTCTAGTGTTATTCAATCTCTACACAGCAGACCTGCTGAACTTGACTTGCCAGAATTTCGAGAATGGAGATGACCTTGCAATTTCAAATCAAAGTGCAAGTGCAATGGACATTAGCTGGGTCACCAATAACAAAAAGTGTAATGGACATCAGTTGGGCCTTCAATAATACAAATAAGAGGAGAGAAACAGGTAAGGAACTGACAATCCCCAGGGCTCTGTATGTGACAGAAGTCACCCCCTACAAACATCCTATCCCTGCTCCAATGTAGTCAAGGCATTTAAGTGCATCCACTACTTAACACAGTGCTACCTCTAAAACAGAAAATAGGGTGTGGCAGAAAAGGAGACAAACTGCATCAAAAAGCAATACTACATCGAAAAGCAATTAAAACAGAGTTAGAGAAGGATGGAAGAGTGAGCTGGTCAAGATGGTAGGGTCGGGCATCCGTCATACCCAGCATGTAATGGGAGAGGCCTGAACCCCAACCATCTTATCCCTAACCCAAAAATAGCTTATAACCATATATCTAAAAATAAAAACCACTTTCACAGAGAAAACAGAGAACCAGTTCAATCATCCATGACTCACCTGTCAGTATTTGAGGCAAGTAATTCTGTAAGCCATGTTACACATGGAGAAACAGAAGAAGGGAGCATTCCACTATGATATGAGCTACTGCCTGTAAGGCTCCACAACTACAATGTGGGGGTGGCTCATTACTTAAAATGAAATTATGGGTTAGCCTGGTATGACCAATGTGGAGGTGATATAGGTTGGTGGATTCCTTATGGGAGGAACAGAAGGAAGAGTGCCAAGCAGCAGTAATCTCCTTGATAGTGCAGAGTTTATTGGAAAGAACAGTAGCCAACCAAATGTCATTCCACCACCAAGTGGCAGAGGTCTTATTTGCACCCATATATCTGCACCTTGGAGTAGCAAAGTGAATGATGGTCAAGTAATCGCTCCTCTAGCAAAATGGTCGGCCAGTTCATTCCCTGGGATACCCACCAACTTGGGACAAACCGAAAGACAACTGAGCAGTCAGTACGACTAAGTTCAGTGAGAATGTCATGAATAGCAGAGACAACAGAGTGATAAGAGTAACATGAATCAATGGCCTGACGACTTCTCACTGAATCACTATACATTAAAACATGGTCTAGGGAGGCCCATTCAATAAAGTGTTGGGCTCTTATTAACAGCTGTCAGCTCTGGTATAAGAACCCTATGAGTCCCTGGCAACAAATTGTGTTCCTGACCAACAGGGAATGTGAAAGCATATCCTGCCTTACCCATGGTTTTAGAGCTGTCAATGTAGAAGATTGTAGTACCCTGACTGTTGAAGAACCAAACATATCAAAAGCTGAAAGGTCACGAGGACAACAGACTTTAAAAGGTTGAAATAAATCGGTCCTAATTCAAGGATTGGGCACCAACGAAGGGGGTGAGTGTAAAAGAGTGGGGAGGGGGGAGGGAGAGATTCTGGCAGATGACTACTAACTCATAATCCCAACAGGGGGTAGGTATCAGGACACTGAAGGACATTGATACCCTTCTTATGCAAAATGAAAGGGATACATTGGATGTTCAGGGAATTGTGGAATGGACATTCCATAGCAGCCCACAAATTAGTACCACTGACAGTGAAGAGATAAGATCCCACATCGGCAATGAGACTGCCTATGGGACTAGTCTGGAAGGTGCCACTGGCCAGACAAACTCCACAATTGTGGACTGGGTGTAACAGTTTCAAAGCTGAAGGTGCTGCTCAGCCATAAACCTGACACCATAATCCAGTCAGGAAGAGACCAGGGCCCAGTAAACACAGAAAGAGACCAGGGCCTAGTAAATACAGAGAAGAGTAGCACAATCACCACCCCAAAAGGGGTGGGCAAGGAAGCAGAGAGAAATAAGCTTCTCCTTGCAACTAGTCTTTAGCTGATGAATATGGGGTATCAAAGCCAGATTCTTATTTACAAACACACAGGACAGCACAACAACTGTCAAGTACTGGGTACCCAAGTAGAGTTCTGAGTCAGGACGGACCATGGTACAACAGAAAAGTGTAACCCATGTTTTTGTAGGAGAGAACTGGAAAGCAAGAGAAAGGATCCATTCAGAGGCCCACTGGATGCCATCTTGGAGCTGGCATTCTGCCAATGCTACTGAGTGGGAGCTGTACCAAATGCAGAAGTTGTCGACATACAGCACTGGGTGACCGACAGAGGTCACTAGGCCACTGATGGCAATAAGGAAGAGAGTGACACTCATCACAGACATCTGTGGGATGCCATTCTCTTGGACCTGTGGAGAGCTGAGTGAAGTACAAACTCCAACTCTGGACAACCAGTGGGATAACTACTGATGAATAAAAACTGGTAGGCAGCCTGTGCTGTCCAGGGTAAGTAAACTGTGATGCCACCAAGCAGTCAAAAACAGACTTCTATGAGGACAAAAGCCTGTCAGATTGTTTTTTCCACGTGTACCAGATGGTCGGTTGTGTATCATCCCTCCCGGAAAAGACACAGGCAGGGGGACAAAAGGCCTCAAGATTCATTAAACCAGCATAATCTGTGGGCAACCACCCTTTCAAGTACTTTGCAGAGCATGTTGCTGAGGCTAATCAGTTTGTAACTGTCTAGACATGTTGAGTTTTCACTTGGCTTAAGGATTGGGATGACGATACTGCCTTGTCATTGCAAAGGCACATTTGAGCCAAATACAGTTGAAGACCCTGAGTAGATGTAAAATTTGAGTGACAATCAGGTGTTGGATCACCTGATTATGAACTCTATCAGGGCCTGGGGCTATACTGAAGGGATGAGGCAAGAACCTGAAGTATTGAATAGTTCTTTATGTGATTGAGCTTGGCAGGGGGTGAAACAAAGGATTATGTCTTCAATTCATCATTCCTGCAGTAGAAAGGAGGCCCAGTAAGAGGATGATCCCAATGCTATTGCAGAAAGGGTAGCAAGGTATTCTGCAAGAACCTATCCATCGGTACACAGCCTAGTCTGCAGGACAAGACCATTGGCAGCACAGAAGACTACAGAGCTTGCCCCACACCTGGGATGAAACGGCACAGGTCCCCAAGGTGGAGACATAGTACTCCTAGCATTCCTTCTTACCACATTTCATTAGATCGCAGGCTTTAGCACAAAGTCACTTAAAACCAGTCTGTGAATGACGTCACTTGAAACAGGTCTGTGAATGATGTCACGCGAAATATTGTAGGTCTCTCTGGCAGTCCAGAAGAGCTACTGCAATGTGTTCAGTCCACAATGGCACCAGCCAGCAGTGGAAGGGACCTGTAGAAAGGGGAATAGCAGTGCCGACAACATTGGTCATCACATTAGAGATGTTTTGCACAACCTTGTTGATGCAGTCTGATAGAGACAGGGGGAATGTAACAGCAGAGGCATACAACTGCCAGTTGGCCCTTCAAAGCCAGCAATGTGGAAACAACAAGATCACCATAAAATGGCCATTGTCACAGTGACCAATGCAATGAAGCCACAAGACTGGGGGAAGAGGTGATTAGATAGACAGCTGAAAAGGTGCTGTGAGAGACAGCTCATGGGCAGCACTGAAGTGCAGGAAAACCGTCACTGAGGCAAGCATCATGGTCAGTATTAAGCTGGTCAAGTAGAAAATGAAGTGGTACTAATGCACAGGGGTTGTGTACATTGAAATCCCCATGTAGGAAAAAGCGAGGGAGTGGTGGCGGGGGGGGGGGGGGGGGGGGGGGGGGGGGGGGGAGCAGAGTTGTTGGATTAAGCTGGTCGACTCAATTCAAGTAAGTAGCCTGCCAGCAGGTGTGTAAAGATTGAAAACTGTGATCAATGAGGTCATTAACACTCTCACCACTATTTCCTCCAATGTAGTATGCAGGGGAATCAACTCACTGACCACATCTGTGCAAACCAATGTACAAACACTCTAGATGCTCTCTCAGGGCCAGCATCGTTCCCATAAATGCATGATAACCACAGAGTATTGGGGAATGTTCATCAGTGAATCATGTTTCTTTTAGAGCAACACAAATTGCAGAAGAGGAGGAAATAAGGTGATGATGTTCCAACACATGATGGTAATATCCACTACAGTTCCACTGAATGATTAAGATATGGATGTCCAAGTTAGCCATGAAGCAGCAAGGACTGGTTCTATCCCAGAATGACAGCATCAGTGAAGATTGGTTCAGAATCCGACAGCATGGGGCAATATGCTGCCTAGAGGCTAACCAGAGTAGCCTTGTTCCAAATTGTTTCCTCCTCCTCCACTGCCACAGCCTTTGGTGGCTGGGATTCTTGTGAGAACCTATCCTCGAAAAGTTTGGGGACAGATGAAGAGTGGACAACCTGTGACCCACAGGTCACAGTTCCTTTAGTCACTGGCTGGTGTCGGGCCTCTGGGCTGTGAGTTTCTGGGGAAAGGGATCCCAAGAGAGAGCTCTGTTACCAATAGATGTCAAAAGACAAAGCTGCTCCTCTGCCCAGGTGCAGGAATTGGTTTTCAAAGATGCTGCCCCAGGAGTGAGGAAGGTGGTGGGAGAAAGGGTTTCAAATAAAAACTGAGGTACTGAGGATGATGGCTATGACTTCTGCATAAATGGTCATCATATCAATAGGATGCAGGTTCATATTTTTTATGAGCCACATAGGAGGTCACAGATCTATATTCCTGCATTTTCTTTTCTTTCTTGAAGACTAGGCAACTTGTGAACATAGAGAGCGGTGTTCCTGGCAATTGACATACAAAGGTGGTTGTTCGCAAGGACTACCTTCATGACGTGATTGTCCACAGTTAGCACATCTTGTGTCTGCTGTGCAGCAGGATGACATGACCATAATCTCATGGGTGGTGGGGCTTCAGGTTCCACACCACACCTGCACACTATGATTAACTACTTCTGAAAGAACGTTCCCTGCAAAAGCTACAATACAGGCACCTGTATCTACTGTATTATCCTTGGGCCTTTCCAGACACGTGGAACAAAACTTATCCCTTGCCACTCAAGATTAACCTGTAGCTCCTCGTCTGTATGGAGCATAAGATCTCAGTGTAAGGCAATTCCTTGCACCATGTTCAAAGTCTTGTGTGGGGCAATGGTCAACAGTATGTCACCCAGAAGCTCACGTGTCTGAAGAGCTTTAGAGTGGGCAGCAGAAGAGATTTTATTCAATAGCAATCAATTGCACAGTTTTCTAATGACTCAACTTTTCCAGATTTATCTTCAATATGCTCCACAAAAAATAGTGGCTTTATCACAGTAAAAGTATCCCCATCAGTTCAGGTATATAAAGTATTGAATAAATTGTTTTGCTCCTTGATGTCTAGCTTTTCTCTCTTCCCGTGGGGTAGCCAAGGTAGGTAAAGCACCGAAGTTTCAATTCCTACCTGAAGACACAGCCGGATCAAAGCAGCCATTGTTCTGGTGTAACTTAGTATGTTTCATGTGCAAAACATCCACCCTAATGCCACATTCCCCAATCAAGGGCTCTCCCCACGGACACCACCCAGCTGAAGCAAAAGCCATCTGGCACAATGGTTGTTGCCAGGAATCCTGATGCCGAAGGAAGATGGGCATCTACTCATTGGCATGCAGGGGGAGCTAGCAACTCTGGCATCAGCAGTGCAACCCCTATGTTGCCATGGGAGCTCAATTGAGAGGGTACATAATGACCCCACCACATCTAATTGGCTACTGCATTGGCTTTTTAGGGCAAATAAGAGCCTATGCAGGTATTGTGTGCAGGTGATCTTTAACACTGCATGTAGTAGGCACTATTTGAGGTGTTCTTCCCCAGTTGGTCCACATTACAGAAACATTTGGATATGAAGGTCAAACCCAAAATGGAACCATAAAATATTTCAGCCAAAGTATGGTGACTGAAAGAGGAAGGGAGAACATAGTGAGAAACCAGGTCAACATCATCACAGGCTGCCACCATAAGAAAGAAAGCAAGGAAAGGAACGACAGATGAGAAATTGCAGCACAGGAAAGGAGCAGCAGACTATTACTTATCAGTTTGGCTCCACAATGTTCATGTGTAGAAAACTGACAGTCATTTGAATGCAGCCATGATAAGCATTACTGGTACAGTCATATCTGCACCTATATGTTTGCTACCAACACCATCTAGCATCTGTCCAGCTGACATTTGTTGAAAGGTGGCTCTCTACAACCTTTGTCAGCCAGTTTCTAAAAATGAATCAATCCTCTCTCTGCCTTGGAAATGACAGTGAATGGAAACTTCAGTGGCAAGCTATGAAAACCCAGAACCATAAACTCATCGACAACCCAAGCACTTAAGTTCCTGGCTTCTTATCATCCTAGGGGTGTATAGGTACAACTCAATAGATTCCAGACTTTAGAAGGTATTTGCTAATACAGCATGCACAAGTGTGACTTCTGCTCCAACAATACATGTGACTGTAGTGATATTCAGACAATGAGCCACTCTATAAGTGAGTGCCCTAAAAGATGTTTCCGTTGTGGTATCAAATGTTTCCATTAAGCATCCGACAATGTGCTCCATTGGATTGAATCTTCTGACATGTGTGTCAAGTACAGGCTGTTGAATGCTTATACAGTGTGAATAGTTCCAGTTATGTATTTTTTGGTTAAATGTGTAAAAATTTCATTGTTGCAGCTGATGCAGATGATTATTTTGGTAACAATAACAATGTATGCAGCATTACAGAGACTGATTGTGTGGACATAAATTGTTTATGACAAAAGTGATGAAATAATCACCAACAAATGAGAAATGAGAGGAAGCAGAGGAGAGTCCAAAGACTGGTTTGCTGCAGCACTCCATGGTAGTCTATTCTTTACAAGCTTCTTCATCTCTGCATAACTACTGCAAGTTATATCCATTTTTACTTTGTTACTGTATTTGCCTCATTTTACAACTCTTATCCTCATTATCCCCCTATTACCAAGCTGACAATGCCTTGATGCCTCAGAATATGTCCTATTAATCAATCCTTTTTTAGTCAAGTTAAGAGAAAAATAGTATAAAATATGCAGATAACTGTTCAGATTTGTGTTTAATCATAAATGTATTTTTTATGTCATTGAACTAAGTGACAGAACTTTCACAGCTATTAAATTTATGAAATCACTAGAAGAAATGCAGAGCAATTCAAGAAGCTAAATATATAGGAATTATAAATACAAGCTTTTCATTCATGTTTTATTAAATTATGATGATACTCATGATGAGAACTGTGGTACCGATTTGAAACTGAACACTATGTTCGAAAGCATTCACCAATAAATTTGAATTTCATTCAAACTATGACAGAACATAAAAACAGCAAAGTCCTGTTTGTGATCTAGGTTCGAAGGGTAGCGGTAGTATGCAAAGGCCTTAGTAAGACTTTCAGCATACTTGTCAAGGATTTACAAGGAATGGAAAAAATATGGAAAAACCAAAAAAACCTCACACATTACAGTGTCTAGCACAACGTACGAAACCAGTTGGTATTCAATGTAGCTTCCCATCATTCGGAAGTGATAAATCAAGTCCTACATGGTTTTCAAGGAAATCTCATACAATTCTTCCCACAAACTAGTCACAAGTTCCGGTAATGATGTTGTAGGTGGATAGCGATCATGCATACTTCTCTCCACAGTAAACCACAGAGGCTCCATAGTACTGACATCTGGTAACTGTTGAGGCCAGGAAAGATACAATAATCCATACTTGTACCAACAAAACCAGTTCTGAATTATGCGAACTGTGTGAATGTGGGCCCTATCATCTTGGAACACAGCATCACTATTGGAGAACAAACATTGTACCACAGAATGGACCTGATCAGCCACAATGGTCACATAACTCGGGCAAAATTTGCAAAAGTGTGAAACAAGACTCACTCAACCAAATGATTTTTTTTTTTTCCACAATCCATGTCTTGTGTCTTTTGTGTGTTTTTGGTACCGATAGGGTTAGCGAGTGTGACATTCAGTTCTGCAGTGACTTTTGCAGCTATGGTCTACTGATTTTTCATCACAATCCTCTTCAATTTACCAACTGTCACGATCATTCAACATACACACTTGCATCCAAATTGTGATTTAATGAATGACACTTTTCCACTTTCTCCAAAAACATAATAAATCTTTGATATGGTGCCTCTTGAAACACCTAACACTCCAGGGCTCTTGTTTACGGAAGCAGTCACCATACAAGCACCAACAATTTGCCCACATTAAAATACACTTAGCTCTGACATAATGGACCAAGACTACACTTTCAATGTATTGAGGACATTACACAGATGCTGCTCCTGGCCAGTGAAATCTAAAGGCTCTGTTAGCATCTGCATTATGTTCAAGCATACATTCCTCACAGTGTTTCCATACTTTTGTCCAACCCTGTACTTGTCACTACAGATATGCATTTGTTGGTGGCCAAACTGTATGGGAGAGATTTTTTAATGGAGGGAGACTTCATATTTAAATTGAGGAAATGTGGATGGATTTGGTATGAACATGTGTTTTTTTGGACCCATCAGAGGGAATGAGGTTGGTTCCGAGAAGGTGGCACGATGGACTAAGGACGACCAGACATAATTGATAGGATAGGTGTTGAGGCTGTGAAGAAATGAGAACAGAGTGTGTGGCACTGGATACAGATGGACCACAAAAATACCCTCAATGAACCTGAATCAGATAAAGGATTTAGGATCTTTGGTGGCTATGCAAGTTTCCTCCGCAGTGCCCATAGATGGGCATATGAGGGGCCTTGCATGTACCAATGGTCATGCCACAGATTTGTTTGCATATCTTCCCTTGAAAGGCAATGTAGTTCCAGTTAGAGTGATGATGATGATGATGAGTGAACTACTGGGTCATAAGTCAGTCCTTATCATGACAGAAACATGTAAAAAGGGTAAAAAGCAAAAATAAAGAGAGACTTGGCTTTCAAATTATATGAGAAAGTCAAAGACTTTGAAACGGCATGACAGTAGTTGTAACACGATAGGTAAAAGAAAGTAGAAATAACCTAGGTGGCATCTTGCCTAAGGGGGTCTAAAGGCACAACAAGGTGAGAGGTTGCATGGTGGGTACCTGTCAAATGGGAAGGCTCTCATCCCACAACCACCCCTAACACTGGAAGTGGAAGAATATTACAAATTAGAATAAAATCAGTATTATAGTTTAAAATAAACTCTGGTCTCCACCAGGAGGACCCTTTTCATAAGCAACTGTAACTGTGTCATCCAATCAACACTTGTCAGCCCCCGCCCCCAAACCTCCTCTCTGTTGTATTCTAAGCACTGAGCAAACATTCATAAACTGCTTGTCACAGAATTCTCAGGCCTTAAAAACAGACTCTGCCTTTTGATCTGATGGTGTGTGTACCGAAGGTCTTACAGTACGCACACCACATGGCCATACAAAGAACCTGCAAGAATGGGACCAACGATGACTGAAGAGAATCGTTCAGTGTGACAGAAGTGCAAACCTTCCACAAATTGCTGCAGATTTTAATGCTGAGCCATCAACAAGTGTCAGTGTGTGAACCATTAAACGAAACATCATTGATCTGGGTTTTTGGAGCTGGAGATCCACTTGTGCACCCTTGATGACTGCATGACACAAAGCTTTATGCCTCGCCTGGGTCCGTCAACACCGACATTGGACTGTGATGACTGGAAACATGTTGCCTGGTTGTATGAGCCTCATTTCAAATTGTATTGAATGGATGGACATGTACGGGTATGGAGACAACCTCATTAATCCATAGACCATGCATGTCAGCAGGGAACTGTTCAAGCTGGTGGAGGCTCTGTAATGTGGGGTGTGTGCAGTTGGAGTAATATGGCAGCCTGATTTGTTTAGATACTACTCGGCAAGGTGACATGTACTTAAGCTTCCTGTCTGATCACCTGCATCCATTCATGTCCATTGTGCATTCTGACGGACTTGGGCAATTCCAGCAGGACACTGTGACACCCCACATGTCCAGAATTGCTACAGAGTGGCTCCAGGAACTTTCTTCTTGGTTTAAACACTTCCAACGGCTACCAAACTCCCCAGACAGGAACATTATTGAGCGTATCTAGGATGCCTCACAACGTGCTGTGCAGAAGACCCCCTCGTACTCCTATGGATTTATGGACAGCCTTGCAGGATTCATGGTGTCAATTCCCTGCAGCACTACTTCAGACATTAGTTGAGTCCATTCCACGTCATGTTGCGGCACTTCTGTGTGCTCAAGGGGGTCCTACACGATATTAGGCAGGTGTACCAGTTTCTTTGGCTCTTCAGTGTGAAAATATTTGCTAAGGCTCCTGAAACTGGGTACCTCATTGGTGATCCATCCTCTTGTAAATAAAATTCATTACTGAACTGGAAGTAATGAGCTTCAGTCATGTGTTTCATTAATCTGTTCACAAGGGAGTTGACTACAAGTTTTCATTTTCTGATCTATGATTTCTATCATTTCTGGTGCTGGTATGTTGGAATACATGTTTTCTACATCAAATGAGAAGAGTGTTGCTGTATTTGGGATTTTTATATCTTATTTGTTGTATTAGCTGTGTAGTATTTTAATGGTTTTATCTTCTTGTACTTTGAAATTTTCAGACAGTAATTTTAACATGTCCTGCAAGCCTGTAAGTGGGGAATTTTCTGAAATCCATCATTGGCCTCACAGGAAGGTGTAGTTTGTGGATCTTTGGTTGGCTTCAGAGGATAGGTGCAGTGGGATTAATCTTTTATCTGTGTTATTCACTACGACTATATTTTTCAGTGTGTTTTTTTTACTTTTGTCTGGAATCTGTTTGTTGGTTCTGATTTTAATTTTGCAATGTTATTTGTGAGAGGAAGTCTTGTGGTTTTTCATTGTATTGTTCTTTGTCTATAAATACTATTGTGTTGCCCTTGTCTGCTTTCGAAATGATAACATTTTTATTTTGAAGTTTTTCCCTAAGTTTTCTGAGTGTTGCAGCTTCTATGTTTTTGTTGATTTTGTATTGTCGTGTTTTCATATTGGTTATTACATTAGGGATTTGTCGGTTTACTACTTTTCTAATTAGTCCAATATTGACACTGCTGTTTTCATTCCTATCTTCCCTTGTCACTACACTTTCTGCTTCTGTAATTAGATTTTCTATGTAAACTTCCTCTATTTCTGCATTTATATTGTATTTTAGTCCTTTCTCCAACAGTTGTATTTCTTTACTTTTTAAATGTATGTCCGTAAGGTTCACTAGTCTTGGGTAGAATGTGTGTGTGTGTGTGTGTGTGTGTGTGTGTGTGTGTGTAAAGTTATTGTGTTGTGACTGGAGATTTTTGATTTCACTAATCTTTCTTCTATGAACTGTTTCCATTCTTTGGTCAGCTGTTTTTGTGTGCCTTTCAACCTTGTTGACCAGATGGGAGAAAACTGTCAAATTATTAATGGTGTTTGCAAGCTGCAAATGTGTCTTAAATAACTTATAATTTATCTCTTATTTTGCAGAGTATACAGATCTGATTTTGTATTTTATGAACATTTTCTGAGCAGCTGTATCATTCCAAATCTCACTGAAGAGCCTTGATTTTAAAAAAAGGCGAATCACCTCTGGGACAAATAAATTACAGTGCAGCAAGAAAAGGCAGTTTCTATTTACAAAACCAATATTTCTGTGCTTGCTGTGGAGGACAGCCACGCAAACATACTTGCTTGTAAACAACACTGCAGTTAACTACAAAATAATATTGAGAGTAAAGACAGAACTGGAACACAGCAGAAGCAGACACAGATAGGCTGACAGACATAATGAAGCAAGGGCTAGACAATAACACAAAAAGTTATGTGACAGAATTTATGAAGGCACTCCTCAAATGATAATGGGTACATATGGAAATAGAATTAATGAAGGCAGTCCTTATATGATAAAAAAAAAAATCAGTAATATAGCCGAGTGGGTCTTAGAAACCAGGGGAGCAAGAATGGCGATTGGTTTGTGGGGCGCTCAACTGCACGGTCATCAGTGCCCATACAAATTCCCAATCTGTACACAGTTCAATTTAGTCATTTTCATGAATGATGATGAAATGATGAGGACAACACAAACACCCAATTCCTGGACAGAGAAAATCTCCAACCCAACCGGGCATTGAGCCCGGGACCCCGTGATCCAGAGGTAATAAAGCTAGCCACTAGACTATGAGCTGCAGACAGGCAAGAATGGAAGACAGAAAGAAAGAAAGAACAAAAGACAGAGAGAGAGAGAGAGGACTGCAACAGGAAGACAAACAGAGCTTGTGATGGGAGAGATGCTACATCATTTATCCAATTAAAGGCTTAGGATGCAGTCCTGTGCCTTTAGGGAACAGCTTCACAACACCTCCACTCATCCTCTGTAAGATATCTGAAGAGTAACACACCATGTAGCCAGTAAGATTTCGAAGCTATGTGATGCCAGGGACTGGTGGAGTTGGAGGGGAAAGTGAAACTAAACTCCAAAGTGGAGTATCCAGAAAGAGTCAGTCATCGGAGTATGGTGAAGACAGAGAAGTAGTTACAAACATGTAGTTAGTCATCAGAATTGGAGAGTTGGAGAGGAGTTAGCTAAAACCCAAAACAGAAAGCTCAGAGATATTTAGCGAGCCATGGAATGTTTATCTACAGGACAGATTTGACGTTAGAAGCCATACGAGAGGGAGTGTTCATGCAGTTGACAAAAATATTGTCTCAATTGAGTTGAAACAGAATGTGACAGTGAATTTATATGGTCGCATATAACAGGTCAAGGTGAAACCATGTTAACTGTTGGAAGTTTTTAATGGCCACTCAAGTTTGCTGTGACATTTCTATAGGCATTCACAGAATGTCTATGGTTGGTAGGGTGTAGATACCCAAATCAAGCAACTGTAGTTGGAGGTGACTTTAACCAACTGAGTATAGATTGGTACTTCTATGGGTTCATTGCAGGGGAGTGCAGACAGCAAGTCTTGCAAAGTACTTTTGAAGATGTTTTCCAAAAACTGTCTCAAGCAGTTAGTTTGGCAGCCCACATGCAATGGAAATATCTTAGGCCCTGTAGCTACACACAGGCTGGACCTTATCGATGGTGTCAGTATAGAGATGAGGATTAATGATCATGACATCATAGCAACTATGATTATGGAAGTTAATAAATCAGTCAAGAAGGCTACGAGAGAGTTTCTGCTAGAAAGAGCAGAAAAGCAGTTGATAGCATCTCACTTATACAACTAACTGGAATCATTTAGTTCTAGGATGATGGACATAGAGGGATTATGGGCAAAGTTTAAGCAGATTCTAGATCATGGTCTGGAGAGTTATGCACCTAGTAATTGAATAAAGGATGGAAAAGATCCACTGTGGTTTAACAATGACATTAGGAAGATTCTGAGGAAGCAGATGCCGTTGCACTCTGGGTTCACAAGAGAACACACAAATGATGACACACAAAGGTTAGCACAGAGTCATGCACCTGTCAAAAGATCTAGATGCAAAGCATACAACAACTAGCACCATCACACCTTAGCAAAGGATCTGGCACAGAATCCAAAAAATCCTGGTCAATAAGCGGGTCTAAGGTTGCCATCCAGTCACTTACTCACCAGTCTGGTGTGGCAGTTGAAGATGAGAAAACGAAAGCCAAAGTTTTAAATTCCACATTTAAGAAATCATTCACACGTGAGAATTATAAGAACGTATTGTCATTTGACCATCGCACACACTCCTGTATGGATGACATTGTAATAAGCATCCCTGGTGAAAACAAATAAGCCGCCAGATCTGGATGGAATCCCAATTGGATTTTACAAAGGGTACTCTATGGCATTGGCCCCTTACTTAGTTTACATCGTAAATCTCTCACCCAGCACAAAGTCCTAAGCAAATGGAAAAAAGTGCAGATGACTCCTGTATATAAGAAGGGTAAAACACCAGACCTGCAAAATCACAGACCAATATCCTTAACATGAGTTTGCTACAGCATTCTAGAATATATTCCGAGTTTGAATACAATAAATTCCCTTTTCTCACATCATGTACTGCAAACTCTGAATGAAGGACAACAGGCAGATTCCATATTCCTAAATTTCTGAAATGCATCTGACGTGGTGCCCCACTGCAGACTGTTAACAAAGGTACAAGCATGCAGAATATGTTCAGAGAGATGACAGTGACTAAGACTTCTTAAGCAACAGAACCCCGTATGTTGTCCTCAACAGCAAGGCAAGGGCATCGTCAGGAGTGCCCCATGGAAATGTGACAGGAACACTATTATTTTTTATATACGTAAATGATCTGGCAGACAGGATGGGCAGCAAGCTGATGATGCTGCAGTGTACAGCTGCTGTGTGAAGATGAGTGATTGCACAATGATAAAAGATGACAGACAAAACTTCTAGTTGGTGTGAAGAATGGATGCTGGCTCCAAATGCAAGTTAATGTAGATAAGTAGGGAAAACAAACCCATAATGTTCAGATACAGCATTAGTAGTGTCCTCCTCGAAACAGTTACATGGTTTAAACACCTGGGCATAATGTTGCAAAGCAATATTAAATGGAACAAGCATGTGAGGATTATCATAGAGACGGCAAATGGTCAACTTCAGTTCTTTTGGGAGAATTTTAGGACTATACTGTGATCTATTCTCAAGCACTCTCAAGTGTTTGGGATCCACACCCGGTCAGATTCAAGGATGACATTGAAGCAATTCAGAGACGGGCTGCCAGATTTGTTACCAGAGGGTTTGAACAACATGCAAGTGTTGCGGAGATGCTTTGGCAACTCAAATGGGAATCCCTGGAGGGAAGATGACAATCTTTTTGAGGAACACTACTGAGAAAATTAAGAGAACCCACACTTGAAGCTGACTGCAGAATGATCCTGCTACAGCCAATATACATAATTCATAAGGACAACGAAGATACAATTCGAGAAATCAAGGCTCATATGGAGGCATATAATGTCATTTCTCTCTCTCTCTCTCTCTCTCTCTCTCTCTGAGTGGATCTGGAAAGGAAAAGTCTAGTAGTACATGGTACCCTCTGACATGCACCATACATTTATTATCTCCATCATCCGATTTCTATGTACCTGAAGGAATTTACGTCAGACAACTTACTTCAGTCAGTTGACTTAACTCTCTTTAGCAAGAAGCTCTGTCATGCAATCCCTTGTAAAACGCTCACTCAGGGCATGACCAGATGTTTAAGGCACACATGCAAAAAAAATGGCATCTCCCTATTAACTGACACTGTCTGGCTGAAATTTTGCCCAAGTACTGGCCCTGCACATTGTTTGACCAGCTGAATGCAGCATAGCAAGCCCAGAGCACACTCCCATTTCACCATGTGGGCTCCCAGGCTTGGGCTCGAACCTTCTGCCAGACCTGAGGACTTGTTGCGGCATAACAGGCAATAAAGGGTGCCATGGCTTTCCAATATTGCAACCACTAAGGAGTAGTTGTCTGACTATCAAAACCAGCAATGACTATAACAATAACAGAAACATGTATCCTCATATCGGTACCCTGGGAAACTTAGCAGCCACAATGGCCCTGTCCCTTATACACCGATGTCCCAACTGCAGCACTGTAAGACCCCAGTTTCAATGACAAGGACCTTCAAGGTTCATGAATGAAGAGTGGGGTGTTCATGGAGACAATCTCTGCCATCCATCAGGGTGGAGGGGTTCAGTAACAGCAGATTATTCTGACACTGAGTAAGAAAAAAACCTTCTAGCAATGAAAATGCTCTCTAATCGGCTCTGGGCAGTGCTCCAAACAATGATGTTATACAAACAGGTATTAAATATCTGGCTATAAATGTCAGGACCACAAGAGGACATTCACTTGTGTATGAAGGCAAATGAGATATGACTTTTCTTAAAACTGTAGTTTCTACAGGAGGATGGAAGCTTATGTTCCATCCAGCCACTGTGATAGAGGTTTTCCTAAATTACTAAAGGCAAATATGTGATGGTTCTTCTAAGGTCACAGCCAACCACCAGTTCTCTCCTCAAATAATCAGAAACCTACCAGGGACTTGTCGAATACATGCCATGCAGAATTGCTGCTGTATTGTGTTCCACAGGTTGTCCACCATGCTTAACAGCATGGTGGTCATAATATTTTGGTGCATCAGTATATGTCTGCATATATGACTTATATTTCTCTTTGTATAAGCCGAAAATTAATATTATTCTCAAATGATCCTTGAACAAATAAACTGCTGCTGCTGCTCCTCCACCACCACCACCACCACCACCACCACCTGAACCAGCAACCCTTTTATTTCACAGAGTTTATTCCAAAACCAATATTTTTTGGCGACTAGTTCCGAACTGGCTGGTTCATTCTCAAGTCTGTCCGACTGGACCTGCACTGAAAGTCCTGGATTTTAATCACAACTATCTAAAATTGGCAAAGCATGCATAAAACAGTAATATGTACATATGCTCACGATACAAGTCAAACTGTTTGGTCATAAGTGCCTACACACAGTCCAATTCCCACACACAGTCCAATTCCCACACACAGTCCAATTCCCACACACAGTCCAATTCCCACACACAGTCCAATTCCCACACACAGTCCAATTCCCACACACAGTCCAATCCCCACACACAGTCCAATCCCCACACACAGTCCAATCCCCACACACAGTCCAATCCCCACACACAGTCCAATCCCCACACACAGTCCAATTCCCACACACAGTCTAATCTAGCCGGTGTCACAAATGATCACGATGCTGCTGCTGCTGATGATGATGATATGAAGAGGACAACACAAACACCCAGTCCCCAGACAAAGATAATCCCCAACCTGGCTGGGAATCAAGCTATATGATATGGCACATGCCGCTAACCTGTGATCTTGTTCAGAGCGCGTACTGTAATCGATTATAGTTTGCTGTCCTGGTGCGGGTGGTGCTCCGGTGGCGATTTGCTATGACGTTGCTGGCGTGTGTGTATGCGGTGGCCGGCGGAAAGTAAGATGGTAGTTGGTTTACTGGGGATTGCACGGAACGTGAAGTTCGCTCTGCCTGACCGGCTAGTGACTAGCGCTAAGGTTGTTGTGCCTCGCAATATGAGCAGAGTTGTCTGGGGCGGAGGCGACTTGCCGCTGTGCTTGCTGTGCTGGCCATGCAGTGGTGATTAATTGGAGTTGGCGTACTTGTTCTTCCTGCCTGTCTGATGTGGAGGTCCGGTGGGGTCCTCTGATACTAGGCCCGGAGACAACTAGCTGCGTTCATGTATGGTACATTTGGCAGTCAATGTGTTAGGTAAAGTCTGCCTAAGAAGGCCGGTTTTGTACAGTATATACATAGTGAATTACTGCTGCTTGGTATATGTGATGTGTTCCGTATTTTTTTTACTGTGTTATTATTAACTTGGTGGAATAGTCGCGTTTGGTGTTGTTAAGGCACTTCTAAGACTGTGGTTTGACTATTCATGTGCGCTTGCCTTTTACTGTTTTGTTTTAGGAAGCGAGAATTGTTTGAGATTTGTGTGTGTTGGCTTCCGGCACTTATTAAGAGCGCCCGAGTTAACAGCGCTGTGCTTATCATGTGTTGTCGGGATGTTATACTGTATTTTTGAATTTTATCTTGTGTTGATATTATCTGTCGTGTGTTACAGAACATAACCAAGGTGCGTAAGTGATGGCCAGTTGTGGGAGGCATGTCGGGGAGCTCTCAGCGGTTTATTTAGGGGACCGTTTCTAGAGGGAAGGCTCAGAAGTGTTGAGAGCTCGCTGGTCTGTGATTGCGTTGGGAGTTGCCCTGGCCCTTTGGTTGTATCAAATTATTATTTGTTATTATATTTATTGATTGTGTGTTGCGTTTCTTTCATTTTATGGTGCCAAGCACCATTATCTTCCTCAAAGTTTTTTATATAAATCATTTTAAATTGTAATGCCAAGTTAACTTATTATTAGATTTTGTCTTTTGGATAAACTCTAAAAGCACTATTGTAAAAGGTTCTTGATTTTATGGTGGCAAGCCGCCGATATTGTTTTTAAAGATCACTCTTTAACATTTGTTAAGTTTTGTAAGTTATATGAATTTGTTGTTATTTAAAAGTGTTTAGTATTGACAATTTAATAAATTATGTACAGAGTCTGCTGTTTGGATATTATTGGGTGGAACGCATTGGACAGTCATCCTATAAGAATACACATTTCAATATATGTACTGCAACTGTGACACATTTCTAATAAACCCTTCATGGAGTAACATATCCTTCCAAGCTTCCCCTTAAGGGGAATTGATATTTCCAAACATTGGCATAAAAATGTATTAATATCCAATGTGTCCCAGCAGTTAAGCACCAGTTTTATTGTTTGCTTTCAAACAAGTCCACAAGCATAGTGGCTCACAGCATATCAAACCACAAATCCAAAGTTCAATAATTTTCTGGTGCTTAGTATTACTTTCACCTACTGGCAAGCTTGTACAAGGCAGGTTACATTCACACTGCTGTTGCAATTTCACATTAAACTATAGATGCCCTTATTAACAGTTCACAGGATATTGCAAGCCAAGGACATAACTCTTAGAATAAACCTTGAAGTTCATAACCACTTTACCTTTACTTAGGATTAACACAGATAAATGAATTTATGTAATCAATAAAAAGAAATGACCTCCACAAATTTCAGCACTGAAGAGTATTAATAGTTCGCCCAGTATGAATTAAGGCTGTATACAGGAAGTGGTATCCAATTTTACAGTACACACTGTATCACTACAAAGAAGTCACCTCTGAAGAAGCTACCCAACAGACAACAATGAAAACATTAGGTTAACAGTTTTTACTGATACTGAAAAAACTTACATCCCAGACACATACTACACTATAAACATTTTTCTTCTTTTTCAAAACTGAGTTAAGTTGTCCTTTTTTATGCAAAGTTAACAAAACACAACCAACTATACTTAAGAAAACCAAGTATTAGAAATATATATGCAGAACAAAAGATAGCAGTGCACACCTTCTCATTTAGATGCTCATCACCGATGCAGTAGAAAAATATCTGAAGCCTCTGTGGTAAACATTCATCCAACATTGAGAAAACATTCACTGGAGCAGTTTCACAATCTGGTACCACAATTACCTGGATATTTTCATGAAGTAGTGGGTGACATATTTCAATAACCGTCATTGTTTTAAGGCCATCCACCTAAATAAATAAATAAATAAAAGGCATCAGAAACAAAGCCACTATAAAACTTAATATGCAAATGACGATAGTCCATCTCCTTCACCAAATGGGCAAGTCAACTAACGTAGTTCAGGAAAGGTAAACATATCGAAACCTAAATGAATTTTTCACACTGTAGCAAAGTGTGCATTTGTATGATACTTCCTGGCGGGCCGCGGATGGGACACGCGAGAGGGCGGGGGGGGGAGAGAGGGGCGCGGGGAGAGAGGGGCGCGGGGAGAGAGGGGCGCGGGGAGAGAGGGGCGCGGGGAGAGAGGGGCGCGGGGAGAGAGGGGCGCGGGGAGAGAGGGGCGCGGGGAGAGAGGGGCGCGGGGAGAGAGGGGCGCGGGGAGAAGGGGGAGAGGGGCGCGGGGAGAAGGGGGGAGGGGGGAGAGGGGCGCGGGCAGAAGGGGGGAGGGGGGAGAGGGGCGCGGGGAGAAGGGGGGAGGGGGGAGAGGGGCGCGGGGAGAAGGGGGGAGGGGGGAGAGGGGCGCGGGGAGAAGGGGGGAGGGGGGAGAGGGGCGCGGGGAGAAGGGGGGAGGGGGGAGAGGGGCGCGGGGAGAAGGGGGGAGGGGGGAGAGGGGCGCGGGGAGAAGGGGGGAGGGGGGAGAGGGGCGCGGGGAGAAGGGGGAGGGGGGGAGAGGGGCGCGGGGAGAAGGGGGGAGGGGGGGAGAGGGGCGCGGGGAGAAGGGGGGAGGGGGGGAGAGAGGCGAGGGGAGACGGGGAGAGGGGGGAGAGGGGGGAGAGGGGCGCGGGGAGAAGGGGGAGGGGGGAGAGGGGCGCGGGGAGAAGGGGGGAGGGGGGAGAGGGGCGCGGGGAGAAGGGGGGAGGGGGGGAGAGGGGCGCGGGGAGAAGGGGGGAGGGGGGAGAGGGGGGGAGAGAGGCGAGGGGAGACGGGGAGAGGGGGGAGAGGGGGGGAGAGAGGCGAGGGGAGACGGGGAGAGGGGGGAGAGGGGGAGAGGGGGGAGAGGGGGGAGAGGGGGGAGAGGGGGGAGAGGGGGGAGAGGGGGGAGAGGGGGGAGAGGGGGGAGAGGGGGAGAGGGGGAGAGGGGGAGAGGGGGGAGAGAGGCGAGGGGAGAAGGGGAGAGGGGGGTGAGGGGCGCGGGGAGAAGGGGGGAGGGGGAAGAGGGGCGCGGGGAGGAGGGGGAGGGGGGAGAGGGGCGCGGGGAGAAGGGGGAGGGGGAGGGGGGAGAGGGGCGCGGGGAGAAGGGGGGAGGGGGGAGGGGGGAGAGGGGGGCGCGGGGAGAAGGGGGGAGAGGGGGGCGGGGGGAGAGGGGGGAGAGGGGAGAGAGGGGGGCGCGGGGGGAAGGGGGGAGAGCGGGTGCGGGGAGTAGGGGGGAGAGGGGGCGCGGTGAGAAGGGGGGAGAGGGGGGGGCGCGGAGAGAAGGGGGGAGAGAGGGGGGCGCGGGGAGAAGGTGGGGAGAGGGGGGCGCGGGGAGAAGGTGGGGAGAGGGGGGCGCGGGGAGAAGGTGGGGAGAGGGGGGCGCGGGGAGGAGGTGGGGAGAGGGGGGCGCGGGGAGGAGGTGGGGAGAGGGGGGCGCGGGGAGGAGGTGGGGAGAGGGGGGCGCGGGGAGGAGGTGGGGAGAGGGGGGCGCGGGGAGGAGGTGGGGAGAGGGGGGGCGCGGGGAGAAGGTGGGGAGAGGGGGGGCGCGGGGAGAAGGTGGGGAGAGGGGGGGCGCGGGGAGAAGGTGGGGAGAGGGGGGGCGCGGGGAGAAGGTGGGGAGAGGGGGGGCGCGGGGAGAAGGTGGGGAGAGGGGGGGCGCGGGGAGAAGGTGGGGAGAGGGGGGGCGCGGGGAGAAGGTGGGGAGAGGGGGGGCGCGGGGAGAAGGTGGGGAGAGGGGGGGCGCGGGGAGAAGGTGGGGAGAGGGGGGGCGCGGGGAGAAGGTGGGGAGAGGGGGGCGCGGGGAGAAGGTGGGGAGAGGGGGGTGCGGGGAGAAGGTGGGGAGAGGGGGGCGCGGGGAGAGGGGGGGCGCGGGGAGAAGGGGGGGAGAGGGGGGCCGCGGGGAGAAGGTGGGGAGAGGGGGGGCGCGGGGAGAAGGTGGGGAGAGGGGGGCGCGGGGAGAAGGGGGGGGCGCGGGGAGAAGAGGGGAGAGGGGGGGGAGAAGAGGGGAGAGGGGGGAGAAGGGGGAGAGGGCGGGGAGAAGGGGGGAGAGGGCGGGGAGAAGGGGGGAGAGGGCGGGGAGAGGGCGGGGAGAGGGCGGGGAGAGGGCGGGGAGAGGGCGGGGAGAGGGCGGGGAGAGGGCGGGGAGAGGGCGGGGAGAGGGCGGGGAGAGGGCGGGGAGAGGGCGGGGAGAGGGCGGGGAGAGGGCGGGGAGAGGGCGGGGAGAGGGCGGGGAGAGGGCGGGGAGAGGGCGGGGAGAGGGCGGGGAGAAGGGGGGAGAGGGCGGGGAGAAGGGGGGAGAGGGCGGGGAGAAGGGGGGAGAGGGCGGGGAGAAGGGGGGAGAGGGCGGGGAGAAGGGGGGAGAGGGCGGGGAGAAGGGGGGAGAGGGCGGGGAGAAGGGGGGAGAGGGCGGGGAGAAGGGGGGAGAGGGCGGGGAGAAGGGGGAGAGGGCGGGGAGAAGGGGGGAGAGGGCGGGGAGAAGGGGGGAGAGGGCGGGGAGAAGGAGGGAGAGGGCGGGGAGAAGGGGGGAGAGGGCGGGGAGAAGGGGGGAGAGGGCGGGGAGAAGGGGGGAGAGGGCGGGGAGAAGGGGGGAGAGGGCGGGGAGAAGGGGGGAGAAGGGGGGAGAGGGCGGGGAGAAGGGGGGAGAGGGCGGGGAGAAGTCCATCCATTAGTAACAATATGTGACAACATACATTATCTTATCGTAAGTATCCAGCACCCATTAGTGGAAATTAATATGGGGAGTGTCTACCCTTCTCCTTTGTGATGGCCTACACTCTGGTAGACACACTTTATTGAGGTGTCGGTATGCGTGTGGAGGAATAGCATGCCATTCTTACTGAAGAGGGGGAGGAAGGAAAGAAAATTTGCATTTAATATTCCATTGACATGAGGACATTAGAGACAAGCACAGCTCAGATTGTTGAAGACTGGGGAAGGAAACTGGCCACAACCTTTCAAAGATACTATCTGTATTTGCATGGAGCAATTTAGGAAAAATCACAAAAATCTGAATCAGTATGGGTGGATGCTAAATTGAATTTTCATCCTCCCAAATGCAAGTTGAGTGTGGTAACCATTGAGCCACCCCGCTCCACCTGAAGAACCAAAACCAGAGAAGTCAAAGTTCCAAGTAATCCCAAAGATGTTCTACTGGGTTTGGGTCATGGCTCTGGGCAGGCCAGTCCATTTCAGGAATGTCACTATCACCAAATCATTGCCTCACAAATGCCACTTTATACCAGGGAGCACTGTCATGCTGGTAATATCATCATCTCTGAACTGTTCCTGTACTGAACACAGTACACAATGCAGTACAAGGTATTCATATCTTTCGGGATTTAGCATTTTCACCAGTGCAACACGAGGACCACATCCTAACCATGAAAAGTAGCCTTGTATTGTTACATTACACCCCCACCTTCTACACTTGATGGCAGGTAACATTCTCCAGGCATTTGCCAAACCCACACCCTCCCATGTGATTGCCACAGAGTATGGCGTGATTCATCAATCCAAAGCACTCATTTCCAGACGTTCAATGTCCAGTAGTAACATTCTTTACACTACCTCAAGCATCGCTTAAGCACTGACTACAGAAATGTGTGGCTTATGAGGAGCTTCTTGACCATGGTGCTTCATTCTTGTTAACTACTTATAATGAGTCATTGTGTTAACTGGACTGCAGGTAGCACTTAGGAACTCTTAAGTGATTCGGTACACGTTTTTCATATGATTTTCTACAACCACCCTCCGTAATGCTCAATGGACCCTGTGTGTCAGTAGATGAGGTCTGTCTAGTCTAGGTTTAGCTGTGGTTGTTCATGTTTTCGCTTCACATCACCAATAGTTGACTTAGGCAGTTTTAGAAAGGTTTAAATGTCCCTGATGGACCAGTTACTCAGGTGACATCCAATGATTAGTCCATGTTTAAAGTCACCAAGGTCTCCTGATTGACTCATTATGCTGTTACTGCTTTTCTACTGACAATACAATACTCCCCCAGCCTCCTTTTATACTGGCAGGTCTGCATCCTATGAGATCTAGTGGTCAATTCTTAATTACATTAGGGTATCTAGATACTCTTGATTAGATAATGTATTAACACCACATCTCACATGTTAATATTTTTTCTCTATTGGATGGATTTAAGTTGTACAGTGCTGTATGTTTTAAAGGGTGATCAAAACAGCAGGAAAGCATGAGGTGACAAGGAAACAATTATGTATGTACACAAAGTCCCCAGATATGGGATGCTTACCTTTTCATTTTCTGGTTTTTTAAAATAGTTTTCAGGTACAGACAACCATCCACTTCTGAGCTCTTGCCTTTCTGCATTATTTGATTCTGGCAATGAAGTTGTGTATGCTCGTTTGCTATGACCATACCGTACCAAAATCCACCTCCATAAGTTGCTGCACAAAGGCAGGAGAGGTTCACCCAAAAGAGCATTAACAAGCTGCACTTTTGCTTTACAGGTTTGTCCAGTCACAATCAATGCCGGTAGACTTGTCAAGACATGGTCAAGTTCCTTGAGAACAGATGCTGAAAGCATCTGTTTTTTAATATCCTCTGTGACAAAAACAAGTATTATGAAATTAATTTTGATTAAGAAATAAATCACAATATACAGCAGCTTCTTAAGATTTAAAAGCAATCCTAGTACTTTAAACAGAATGTCCCAAATATCTGAAAAACTATAAACCTTTAAAATATAAACACATATTTAATTACTGCAATATTTTCAAGAATAAAGGAAGAATTCATGTATATTTTATTGTTTCTTTTTAATTATTAACAACAGCGCCTAGCATAAAACGTAAGGTTGTATGATTTTAGTTTTACAGAAATAAAATTACGGACCAACACTGATAGGAACAACACTAATTTACATACTAAACCAACACTCACTATTTTTTATTAAAGTATGATACACATTACAGCCTGACTGTTTTTATTTCAAAAAGGTTTGTTCTGTGGGAAAGAAAAAGAACTGTCTCTGAAGAATGAGGTGTGGTAGCAATGACCAGTAATAAAAACGAGCTAAAGTGGGTTCTAGATGGCACAATCATCTTTATTAACAATCTAATACGTGCACAGTTTATTATTTAAACTAATTTACATAATACTACAGTCCATTCATTCATATGCAAACTCAAATATGCCCAACATAAATTATTCAAGGTGATTACGATAAAGAGGTACAAAAAAACCATGCTAGAAATAAACGAACAAACAGCAGTATGAAGCAGAGTCCTAGTGTCAAATAAGATGACTATCTTTCCAGTCGAGTTAAAAAATGTTTCGTTAACACTACATGTATCCCCAACCATAGTAATAGGCAATCCATAAATTATCTTTATAGGTCAGGAGTATCCTTTAAATTAATGAGTGCCTTTTTCATATGTATTACTATTCGTGGGTCAGGCAAAGTTATAAGATTGCAGATTGCATTCAGTTCTGAAGTTTAGCATAAAATACACGAATCTGTTTGAGAGAATTCCCATGTAGGGAATGGAAATAAAATCATCCCTTTCTTAAAGTAGTATGACAGAACTACAGGTATCAGCACTTATTTTAGATGACATGTCACCAAAATGCTGTACGCCATGGTCGAGCGGTTCTAGGCGTTTCAGTCCAGAAACACACGGCTGCTACGGTCGCAGGTTCAAATCCTGCCTCAGGCACGAATGTGTGTGATGTCCTTAGGTTAGTTAGGTTTAAGTAGTTCTAAGTCTAGGGGACTGATGACCTCAGAATTTAAGTCCCATAGTGCTTAGAGCCATTTTGAACCATTTTCTCACCAGAATGAGTTTTTCACTCTATAGGTAAGATTAAAACTGTGTGTCAGACGAGGATTCAAACACAGAATCTTGCCTTTTGTGATAAACGCTCTCACCAACTGAGCTACACAGGGACATAATGGTGCCCATAGATAGCTGTCAGTGACAGTATTGCCTGTGAAAGGCAGTATTTTGGATTTGAGTCCCAGTGTGGTAGACAATTTTACGTGCGAAGATGCTTAATAACACATTATGTCATTTAAAAACACAAATGGAGCTAATCTCCAAATTTACATACATAATCCTCTTAAAAAGTAATGTAGATGTTTACTTCAAAACTGCTACACCTTTATTCATGATATTGTCCTTATCAGTTAGACCACAAATGCCTTTATTTCTGTTACAAGTTACAGGAAAATGCAATCTATACATATCAAATATCACACAAATCATCATCTTTTCTAGCAGTGGGATGTACACCGCCCACACTGAAACATTAGAATAAAAGTGTACATAATGTCCAATAAAAGAGAAAAGAACCAAACTGTTATAGTGGGTATATGTAACTGTGTGATGGATGGGTGTCAAGAGGTGCCATATTAACACTCGGCGAGAACTTTCCAAACAATTTATTTGTTTCCACTACAGTGCTCCGTTCACCTCTGTCTATGTCACAGAAGCACCCCAGCGGCCTGTGCAATGCAATGCAATGCAATGCAATGCAATGCAATGCAATGCAGTGTCGTGCCGGCCTTGGCCGGCCCGCTGAGTTCCAATGATGTCAGGATGGCTGCGCCAGCAGCCGACTCAGCAGCCACTGTCCACGTTGACTCCGCACTGCTCTACCGGGAGCTGTATGGACCCTGCTCCAGCCTCAGAGGGTTGAACCAACGACCCACAGTGGACTGGGACGCTGGCGCCCCATCTGTTGCTGCGTGTAGCCCGGCGGTGTGACACGCCCCACCGTCCAGGAGAGCTGCCACACTTAAATGAATCTCGTTAGAAAACAGCACCTATTTGTACTCGGCTGTGCGCCTTTGTTTTGCCAAGTGCATCGCTTCACGTCACGTATGCGTAACACTTAGGTTGGCCAGTGGCCCTCTTCTGCCTGTGACTTGCGCCATGGAAACTGCTGTGTACGCCCTCTCTGGCAGTTCTACGCCCCTGTGGCCTCTATTTGCCTTCCCAACTGTTGGTATGTGTAACTTACTGCAATTCGGCCTGCACCTGGCTGTAACTCGTGCTCCGAGTATCGCACAAAACTGACTTTCCCTATCCTAAATGATGGTGCCACTACAACTGGTGGCTGACAGAAGCTTGGGTATGAGTTAAGAGTGAACAGTTTTAAAAAGCATCACATAATGATAAAATTTTAATCTAAAATATAGGTGAGGTTCCCACTTAACAAAAGCCTCTCACTGGACTATAATGTACACCCTGTTAAAATATGGTGTACAGTAATAGTACAATGAGAGCATCACTTTCCAGGAGGATCCTCTCATTCCCATATGAAGCTACACATAAGTGGACAACACCCAATTTGGGCACAGGTCACAATGACTTCAACCCGTCAGATGGGGGGGAGAGGGGGGAGAGGGGGGAGAGGGGGGAGAGGGGGGAGAGGGGGGAGAGGGGGGAGAGCGGGGAGAGCGGGGAGAGCGGGGAGAGCGGGGAGAGCGGGGAGAGCGGGGAGAGGGGGGAGAGCGGGGAGAGCGGGGAGAGGGGGAGAGGGGGAGGGGGGGAGGGGGGAGGGGAGAGGAGAGGGGGGAGGGGAGGGGAGAGGGGGGAGGGGAGGGGAGAGGGGGGAGGGGAGGGGAGAGGGGGGAGGGGAGGGGAGAGGGGGGAGGGGAGGGGAGAGGGGGGAGGGGAGGGGAGAGGGGGGAGGGGAGGGGAGAGGGGGGGAGGGGAGAGGGGGGAGGGGAGGGGAGAGGGGGGAGGGGAGGGGAGAGGGGGAGGGGAGAGGGGGAGGGGAGAGGGGGAGGGGAGAGGGGGAGGGGAGAGGGGGAGGGGAGAGGGGGAGGGGGAGAGGGGGAGGGGAGAGGGGGAGGGGGAGAGGGGGAGGGGAGAGGGGGAGGGGAGAGGGGGAGGGGAGAGGGGGAGGGGAGAGGGGGAGGGGAGAGGGGGAGGGGAGAGGGGGAGGGGAGAGGGGAGAGGGGGAGGGGAGAGGGGAGAGGGGAGAGGGGGAGGGGAGAGGGGGAGGGGAGAGGGGGAGGGGAGAGGGGGAGGGGAGAGGGGGAGGGGAGAGGGGGAGGGGAGAGGGGGAGGGGAGAGGGGGAGGGGAGAGGGGGAGGGGAGAGGGGGAGGGGAGAGGGGGAGGGGAGAGGGGGAGGGGAGAGGGGGAGGGGAGAGGGGGAGGGGAGAGCATTCGGACCTGCCGACATTACAAAAATACTTTCACAATGTTTCCATCATGTAGCAAATGTGTTCACGAGGAAAGGGAGACGTGGTGGCATAGCCAACAATGATTTTGCAGGATATTTTGACAGCGGCAGTGACAGTGGTAGTGACGCTTTACCTCCTGTATGAAAACAGTGTAAGCGGCTGGTGACTGAAGATGATACTGACAAAGAAGAGCAAACCTACCAGCCACAATCAGAGTAGTGGATGTGGCAAAAGGAAGACAATCAACCAACAATCTGGACGTATACGGAAATGCCTCTCACTGGACTATAATGTACACCCTGTTAAAATATGGTGTACAGTAATAGTACAATGAGAGCATCACTTTCCAGGAGGATCCTCTCATTCCCATATGAAGCTACACATAAGTGGACAACAGCCAATTTGGGCACAGGTCACAATGACTTCAACCCGTCAGACGGCTCCAGCTCTCACCTGATATACATCTAGAGAGCTGCAAGTTAAGTTTTTTTTGTTTTCTTCATAATCTATTTATTAAATTTTGCATGCGTTTTTCTATTTAAGAGGTTTAATCTCCATAATGTGCCTATCTAATGCTGGAGTTACCGGTAACTAGTAAACATGCCCCCCCCCCCCCCCCCCACGCCCCGTGTGCCTGGTGAGACCCTACTGAGGGAACGGCCCCATGCTTACTCTAGTGTGAATGGGTGAGGTCAGGCAACTAGACTCCACATTAGACCTCTGCCTTCAGCGATGTGAATGTGTTACCACTCGCCATTCGCCATGCTGTGAGGACGGATCCGTAGGTGCACAGCATTCACAGCTGGAAAGAAGCCAACATCCACTTGGTATGTCTGCCAGGAGGCCTCATCGGAGATGAGGAAGCAGCTTTGTCTGTGGTTACTGAGCGTGCAGGGTTTGTAAGCTGTGGCTCACATTGGTATCCATGATGTCTGTCGCATAGGTTCCGATTCCATCCTCAGTTTATACAGACAGCTGGCAGACGTGGTGAAGACTGCTGCCCTAATGCATGGCGTGCAAACAGAGCTCGCAATTTGCAGTATTGTTCTGAGAGCTGATCGGATCCACCGCATCTGGTGCACTAGGAGGTGCCTCGGAAATAGGGTCTGTGGGCTGAATAAGCAATGCTTGAGACGTCCCATGCGATGTGCCAGATTCTCCGCCACTACTACACCTCGACGCAGCAGCGTGAAGATGACTGACTGTGGCCAAAAGCTCATTCAGCTGTTTGTGAACTGCAGCCATCTCCTCCTGCACATATCCTAACTGTCCTAGCGAGACTAACTGAAGAAGTAAACTACAAAAGCAGACAGAATCCTAGATATGCAACTTACTACCATCTTGATGTGTCATCAATGGATGCTGATGCGTTAATGAGCTATCTAGCTGGCTGTTCAGTGAGCGACTACTGCCATACAGAATGAATGAATTTTCACCTACAAAATGCCGTCAAAGTATTCATAATAAAGTTCCCAAATTTACTACCTTTCAGGGTGTAGAAGATGACAGAAAAACAAGAATACACAATAAATATTTGCAAAGAAACAGAAATATGCTAATGTACCTTCCACAGATTCCAAGTGAAATGGTATTCATGCATGCCGAGTAAGTCAACAAATATCTTAAACTTATTTTTATTTAAAAGGTAATACATAACATATAGCAAAACCTGTATCCTAGATGAGTTCAGTACAAATCAGGTCAGGTGAGCTGTACAGCCACATAAGCATCCTCACATTCTTTTAATGTTCCTCAAATAATCTGGGAGTCATAGGTCATGCATCATCCTGAAGTTAATATCTCACTTGTGAGGTGTTGATGGCGAACAAACACATGTATACAGTAAGGCGCATTGATATCTGAACGGTGCCCTGTTGGCATGACAATTATTATTATTATTATTATTATTATTATTATTAGTGTTTTAGGGTGATAAATTGTGAGGTCATCACTTCCCTTCCTGTCGGCAAATGGGATGAATAACCTCATGTGGTTTACAATGTACTTATACCATGTCATGGTGCAGTGTTTCTGGAAACATTACTGAGATTCCAATTCCAGCTGTAAAACTGCTAAAACTGAGTCCCATCAAGTACCAGAACTCTTATGTTAAGGTGACTTTACAGTCCATCTCCAAGTCCTGTGCCCATACTAATCTCTCTACATTGCGACCGATCATAAGCCGTTGACCATGACTTAACTGGTGACAGTGGCTTTCCCAAATCGATGAACTTACGGTATACCCTCAGCAACGTGGTACATGAAACTGCCAGTGCTTTTTGTATCACTTTGGAGGTAGTGTCCCACACACTGGGCACCCACTATCTGGCCACCACAATCAAATGTAATGACATCACATATTGTTTATTCTGCACATTACTGCAGTTCTTTCACCCTGTAGAGTAATGAAATTTCAGGAATACAGTAGTCTAGGTAACATATTTAAGTGATTAATACTGCAAGACCACAAGTTAATGTAAGAACGAGATAAGTCTTTGCAAATGTGAAATGCTGGTATGTTAATAACTAGTGTAACTGCCAGAATGTTTAAAGCAAGCACACAAGCGGGCATGCATCGTGTTGTACAGGTGCTGCATGTCAGTTTGTGAGATGGAGTTCCGTGTCTGTTGCACTTAGTCAGTAATTACATGGAAGGTTAATGCCGTCTGTGGATGACGCTTGAGTTGCTGTTGGATGATGTCCCATATGTGGTCAATTGGGGAGAATCTCGTGATCGAGCAGGCAAAGACAACACATCGACACACTGCAGAACATGCTGGGCTACAACAGCAATATGTGGGCAAGCATTATCCTGTCAGAAAACACCCCCTGGAATGTAGCACAACAGATCGAATCATGAGATGACATACAAATTTGCTGTCAGAGGGCATGGGATAACCACGAGAGTGCTCCCACTGTTATACGAAATCGCATCCCAGACCATAGCTCCAGGTGTAGGTCCTGTGTGTATAGCACGCAGACAGATTGGCTGCAGGTCCTCAACTAGCCTTCTCCTAACCAACACACACTCATCACTGGCACTGAAGAAGAACCAGCTGTAACCAGAAAACACTAGAGACTTCCACCCTGGCCTCCAGTGAGCTCTCGCTTGATGCCACTGAACCTGCAAATGGTACTGGTTTGGGGTCACTGGGATGGTTGCCACAAGGCATCTGGCTCAGAGCTGTACTTGAACTAACCAATTTTTAACAGTTTGTTGTGTCACTGTGGTGCCAACTGCTGCTCAAATTGCTGCTGCAAATGCAGTACAATGCACTAAAGCCATATGTCGAACACACTGGTCCTTCCTCCTTGTAGTGCCACATGGTCGATCGGAGCCCGGTCTTCTTGCAGCGGTACATTCTCATGACCACTGCTTGCCAGCAATCATGTACAGTGGCTACATTCCTGTCAAGTGTTTCTGCAGTATCGCAGAAGGAACATCCAGTTTCTCGTAGCCTTATTACACTACCTTCTTCAAACACATGGTGTTTCTCAGGGATCAGTCACAGAGCCACTCCCATTCAGATTATATGTAAATGATTTGCTTTCAGTAGCTACTGATAATGTAATCATGTATACACATGGCACTAGTCTCATAGCAGGCAATGTTTGAAGTGAGTTTTTCTCAAAATATATGTCACAAATATATACTTCAGTGAAAAGACTCTAGAAATAAATTTGATCCACAAACAAACAAAACCACCACCACCACCACTACTGCACTCTCTTTAGTGACATATTCATAGTCTCATTTTGTCAACCCTCCTCCCCTTGTCCTTGTCCGCATTCCTCCAACCGACTCTGTTCTAGTTGGGCTACAGCACCAGTATAACATAGCTATGAGTACCTGTTTGCATGTTCTGGACGAGGAGCAGTTTGTAGCCTGAAGTACTGTGTTCCCGTTCATCTTTATGTACACTCTATGAAATAAAACTCGACCGGCGGGCGGCCGCTGCAGAGGCTAAGTCTGCGCCGATCGCGACATGGGACAAATAAACTGGCCAACTCGCTAATTCTCTAAGTCCGGCAATCTGCACAATCTGGCAACACTATAGACTGCGGAACTTCCTGGAGGAAGTCTTGTCCCATATAAGAGAACCCATACACTGTTTACGCCCGTTGTATAGCGGTACCGTGCGTTGTTTCTGTCTACAACGTCTGTGCATCGGAACTAGCTAGCACAAAAAAATTTTATACCCTCTTCCAACTGAATGCTGAAGACATGAATGTAATGGTAATTCAGATTCAATCTATTTCACTTTCTATTACACCGATAACAAACTTTTATCCAGTAACCATTTTGTAGCAAGATTTCTTTCAGAGTGTCCTCCTATGGACGTCGCATGCGGCAAAGATCCGGAATTCACTTACCGGCTACCGGCAGTGGCCATGGCGACAGCAGCGGCGCGGAACTCCCCGTTCTTTATCGGAAGCGCCTGCTACCGCTCATCGCTTTTGATAATTTACAACGCTTTATTATTATTAAATGTTACTCCATAGAAGATTTCTACGATTTCAATTCACGCTCGAAAGCAACATAGACCGACGCCCTGAGTAGTAGATGGGTACTGTATTACATTCAAAAATGTTTAAATGTGTGTGAAATCTTATGGGACTTAGCTGCTAAGGTCAACAGTCCCTAAGCTTACACACTACGTAATCTAAATTATCCTAAGGACAAATACACACACCAGTGCCCGAGGGAGGACTCGAACCTCCGCCGGGACCAGCCGAACAGTCCATGACTGTACTATATTAATCGGCAAGAGCTGCATATGGTCCAAAATTAATTTGACAGACTTAGACGATATTAAACCACCTCACTACATTCGATGAATTTATAAATGCTTCATACCTCTTTCTTTTCCTTTCCAAGTCCATTATTTATGCAACTTTCGGCCAATGTTCGGATGTTTTCGTCAAGCCAGAGTAAGTGTCTGTGGTGTAAAGTGTATTACAGTTTTTTGTTTCATTCCTTATGGTCAGTCTATGCGATAAACTGTGTAAATACCTTCCAATGCATGCTCTGTAGCAGTGCAGGAACACTGCACATTTGGAGTTCCATGTATGGATTCAGGAAGTATTTAACGTTGATCGGAAGTGATAGTTAAGGTCATCAGATTTAAACCAGAAAAAGTTATCGATATTGAGGTTTCATAGAATGGAAAGGAATTGCTAACGGCGGTGTCAGCAAACGTCTACAGTTAAATGTTATTGCAAAATTTAGAAGAGAGGAACTATATTTCTCTACATGTTCACTTCATAAACAAACTCCTGACATGTTAGACCTATATGACGAACAAAGCTCAAATTCGAATCGTTGGCAGTAAGTTTGAATCTTTTCGGAAACTATTTTACAGTGAAGTACCTTGACATTTGCAAAACAGACATTCATGATATTAACGTAATTTACTAAGACGAAATTGCAAGGAGATTTATCTGTAAGGCATCCTTCAGATTTAGCAGTTTGCAACTCCATTAGTTAAAATGGAAAATAAAACGTTGTGTTCAGCGGCCTTCACCAAGATTGGAACTGCCATTTCATATAGCAGAAGCATCGCAACGCATAAGGGAATCGCTGAGCTAACGACACACTGGCGGCAACAGGCGGACTATAGTCATTGCAATATTGCCTGAGCCTCAAAACGCAACATTAAACACACAAACAGGTGTTACTTATGTGAAGAATGCCGTTCTTGGAGTCCAGAATTAAATGCACTTTCTATGTGTCTCATCTTACAGTGGATTATATTGTATTAGTCTTCGATGTAAAAAACGAATTCCAAGTAAATTTAGCGACGTAATGCTGGGCTACACCCGGAAGTGAATGCACTCTCACAATGTTGACAAATACTTGCTATGACACTGCCAATTCTCAGCTCTCTTACGAGACAGCTCTTTAGCGAAATGCTTGTCGTGATTGTCCGATACGGTTCTTCAGAGGGGAGACGCACGCGCACGTTTGGTTTTTATGCGGCGTTCTCCCCTGATAGTTTCTGACGTAGCCTTGTGGGCTATGTATACATTTGAGGCATTCAGTTATCATTAATCCAGAATGAATTAAGTTTCAGTTTCCGGCGTGGAAGAAGGTTGTTGACGCCGATATTATATCATTACAACGCAGGGAAAGCAAAACGGATGATTCAGTGTTTCTCATTCAGCATAAAGCATGTGAGATAATTTTCCGTAACGTTCACAATCATTTCAAAATACGAACGAAGTAAAAATACATCGAAAGCTTATTTTAATTGAATATAATGTAAGATATCAAACGCTTTGCACCTAGATGTCGAATGTGTCCACGTGCAATCTTTTGCAGCATACATATAGAATGTCATGATTACCACGAGTCTTAACAAATATGTTAGTATGGATGGATGCAACAAGAGACGCAGTCAACAAATATTCTATTCCACATGGCATTCATTTCATTTGAGATTTAAGAAGAAGTAAAGCGGGATATTACATTCGTTAACATGAAAGATATGCCTCACATATGGATAACGAGGAAGTCTGTGTCTTCACACGTTTCCTCCTTGAAATGTGTATGCTCTATTATATACTAAGTAGCCTGATCATTGTTTCCGTGATGTTATCCTCTTGTTTGGCCCCTAAACGATGAACAGATTCCATATGCATGTGTCTGCATGAAAGTAGTTGTTCGAACCCTTCCTGAGCTGTTTTTCGTGTATTTGCTTGGAATTCATTAAGCAGGCCCCCTCGAGGGTTAGGTCTCCAAACTAAACCGTTTTTTATCCACAGGCATAATTTATTCAGACAGCATCAGCACAAGACATCAAACAAAGCCTTCCATTTACAGATGCAACACTAACCAGCAGCTGACCCAAGAGTAAGTCACAGTCATGGTCCCAAATTAGCAGCTCCCTGCTACTGTGGCATAGTCTGTACTAGATTTTTGATTCCGCAGCACCAGTTTATCTGGTAACACTGTTCAATCAACAGGAGTAGTTGCAGAGTTGTGCCAGCGTATCTGTCCTTCTATTGACATCTTCATGTATCTCCCTTCTCCTAAAGCGTTGATCACGAGGTGCCGAAGTAAATGAGTGTATTCTGCATGACGTAACATTCATTATTTCCTCCTTTCATAGCCACTCTTCATGTGCATCGATACCAAATAGGGATTTGAAAGCTCTTGCGAGTGAGAGAATGACAATAATAATCGTAACAAGAACAAGCAAGTAATGAATGAAGTTCATTGCAATGGAGAACGAGAATAGCTGTGAAAATAAAAATCTATAAAAATAGGCTGATCGTTGGGCTGGCACAATGCAAATATCTTCTTAGCATTTTGTTACTGATTTAGTTCTGGATGTTTGCAGAGAAAAAGTAAAATTCGGTACTTCTCGCTAGTGTAATATAATGTGAACCAGCAACTACCCTTTCCTTAGAACACGACTCAAGCAGGTCCCCAAGTAGGTGCCAAGGTACTGCTGCATTCTGCTGACATTGTTCTGATGACGGTTAATGTAGTTAGTTCTGATTATGAAAGACAAAACATATTGCTGGTTAGTTCCTAGGATCGTAATATTAAATTTGCGTTGTAAATGGCACTTGAAAATGACGACTAACCAGATTACATCAATATAAAAAGACAATATTATGACAGTTTAGCAGGATTTCTCAACATGAATTCTGAAATTGGGTGACTGACCGCAAAGGTGCTAAACGTCGTCAAGAATATACGAAGTCTCAATCGCACTAATAATATGAAGATCGTCTTCGACAGCTCGCCACTTTCACATTGCTATATCCACCCCACTCCAGACAGCCCTCGGTGGAGATGCACTAAGTTGCCGATATAATTGAAGGCATTCAAACCGACAACAGACCACAGATTGAAAAATACAAGCGAATTCTCTTGCAGCGTAAGCTTATTTTAACTAAACCTCAAATGATCGTCCTATTCAAAAAAGTAAAATGTTACACACAGTTGACGTCAAGCGGACATTATCTACGTTCTGTCTTGTGTCCTCCTCATCTATATTATCAGGTGTACCATCAAAATGATGAGGTTTAATGGTTTCTAATGTAAAGCGTTGATACCTGATGGTGGGTTCACAACAACATTGATGCAAAAATAAAAAACAAGTTCGCAAAAGTGCAGTTGTGCATTTTCGTACGTTTTCACCTCCAGATCCACCACAGATAATGCATACTAACAAACTTGGTCATTGTCCCTGTAATTTTTGCCCTCTTATTTCAGACCGAGTTGATGAACAAAGTAAAATTAGTGACTCTCATAGATGCTTCTTCGAATCTGTTCAGTAATATTATCAGTAATTTTGATGTGACTTAAGATTAGTGAGGTCTACGATCATGGTAACTCCTGCCAGTTTCCTAGGACACACATGTGACAGGTAGCACCTGATTTAAAACTTACCGAAATGAATTTATAAGACATCTTTTGCAGCAAACCTGGAACTGCTTTCGGAGGCAACTACCGTTTTATAAAGGAATACCTGCATAAACTCACTCATTGCCATGATCGCGGCTGCAGTAGATAACTGATAACTCACAATGTGAAGGATGAGACAAGGCATAGATTCTGCATGAAATGACCTTATACTCACAAAATATTACTAAACCAATAAGATATCATCAGAGGGAATATTCACAGTATTTCATACAGATGACAAGAAAAAGTCAGGCGAATTTAGCAGGATAAATCGGTCCCACAGCTGCAAATCATTGTTATGCCAACAGGGTTGCCAAAGGATGCCTACAACATTGCAGTCTGGACCACGCTGACAGCAAGAAGAACGTGTTTTCGTAGCCTGAATATTTCATGATAGGATCCAGACATCCAGTCTATCCCGAGAGAGTCTGCTCTCCAAATTTTAGATATGTGGTGTGGCCATGTGCCTACAATTTAGTAATAACCCTCTGAATGTTGTTCCCATTTATGTGATTCGGATGACGAGAAAGCTCTACCATGGGTTATCTATATGTCTACTGAAAGCAAGCAACATAATAGCAGGAAGACTGTCGTATACTTTCAGATAAGGTTTCCTGAGCGTCAGATATATATGATATTAGCATCCTTACCCCATCAAAAAGGATTTCTTGTTATTGAATATTACATACATTTTAATACTGAAGGCCTCAGGTTTCTTGCTTCCCACATAGCAAACAATAGCTACCACTCTCGCTGTCGCGTGTCATAACCTAACCTATCATCTGGTTTAACTTCGACTACAGTTCGTTATCCTTAAACATATGCCTTTACTTCAAAAACTACAAGTATCATCTCTACGTAATGTTCACTGCGGGATTACTCAAGAAGCTTTTCGAATAGATGGGAAAATCGTTTAGCGGATAAGAATTATATTTCGTGGTACACCTCAGAACGAAAGAAACAAAATAACAGTAAGAGCAGCAGGCTTAGCATATCGAGCGTGGGCACCGTCAACGCAGCACCCTGAATTTGGCCATATTCCTCCGAATTTATTTCCTGATAGCCCAAAGGCGCTGTACTTCAAAAATATCAGCCTATTCGCACGGGAATTACTATCCACATGTAATTGCTAGAACATCTTGCTACGTCAGGTATCTTATCAGACGCTCGATCTGAGCTGCTGATTTTTATTGAACCAACCTGCTGTGTTTAGGAAACTGATCAGAGTAACTGGATGAGTTTATTATTTTGGTATAATGTATGAAAACTCACTTTTCCCACTTATCTTACCCTAAATAGTCCACGATTTTGGTTGAGAATAAGGCAAATAGTATGCATTGTGGATAGAATGGGAATGAATATTGAAACGAAATTATTAGAATCATGGGAAGGCAATGGTATATCGATATGCAGTGACATGAGAGTTGTCTGAGGTAAATGTCTGTCTCTGACATTGGAGAGAAGGGGGCTAGGTTTGTCTGTTTTCTTACGTTAAGCTCATTGAGTAGAAAAGCGCGGGCGGATTTCATTGTGTGCTGGGAAGAAGACAGCCGGGAGTTTCAAATGCTTGAAATTCTGGAGCCTTGATTGGCCAGGGTGCACACCACCGTCGCCGTAGGCAGGGGGAGAGCGGTAGCGTGGTAAAGCTGGGTTTACACTAGCAAGTCGCTTGCAGAAGTTATTGCTGCAAGTTATTGCTAGCCTCATGCAGCTGTGTTTACACAGCAGCGCAAGAATTAAGCAAGATTCTTCCACAAGTTCTTTGGTAAGAAACTTGCGTCAACAACATGCTGATACTGTTCACATATGATTTCAGTACCACTACAAGTGTGAGCCGAAGTGTAAAATGACAAGCAGGCGGGTGAGATATGCTGCAGCTCTTGTAATTGTAATGCAAAACGTGAAAAAGAAAAAGAGAAGTATTTGGGTTAGAGAGTAGATAATGAGAACAACGCAAATTGGTGCCTTTTGCAAGAACTTAGTATCGAGAGCATGGATACTTATGAAAACTTTTGCAGAATGTCCTCAAATGATCTGGAATATTTGTTGATGTTAACAACGCCCGTCATATCAAAACGAGACACAAACTTCGGTACTGCTATTTCAGCAAAAGAACGTTTGCTAGTCACTCTGATTTATAGCTACCGGTGAGCTAGGAATAAAATAGGCATTTCATTTATTTATGTGAAACATACAACCAAAAAAAGTTTGAATTTTGAAATCTTTTCTTTGTAGGAGACTCATACAAGTCCCTAATGTACTTGTTTCATATTCCCGTCAGCACGATTTCTCAGATCGTACCCCATGTATGTAGAGCCATTTTTAACGTATTGAAAAGGGAAAATTATTTGAAGGTAAGTGAAAACACAACAATGAAATTAAATTTGTATTGAAATAAACTGCATTTTACAGAATGATATGCTTATAAAAATGTTTTTTTTTCTTCTAATGCTCATAAAATGGAAAGTGACAAGCTAAGTAAATAGAACATGTAATAATTACACATCGTCTTTTTCTAGACTCCTAAAACAACAAGCGAGTGGATGCAGGTGGCAAAGGGGTTGTGTCTTCAAGTTATGCTACTTTCTATGTACTTCTTTTATAGATGTGTCGAAATCGACGAGATTTCATTTAATGCGCTCATCTTCTTCACTCTATCCTTAAAGTCTCGGTTATGCACGTTCCGTATTTCGGAGTAGCTCTCCACGGCTTCAATAAAATGTTCTGTATCCTGCTTCATCCATTCCCGTTTCTTCCCCATTTCTGAAATTTGTTTGCATATAATACATAAGATGGTTGCATAAAATTAAGTCACCACATTAAGTAAAATGTTAAATATGAGTGTTATGCAGACGACATGCTTACTATAACTTGCGCTTCCTACTTGCAGGAAATAGAAATAAATCCTAAAAGCTGCAAGTTACTTGCAGATACTTCTTGCGTGGTGTTTACACTGGGAGCGGAAAACGTGTGCAAGTCACTTCCGCAATAAATTGCTACGGTCACAAGTCGTCTTGGCGATATGTTTACACTCGCAAATCGCGCGGCAAGTTCCTCCGCGGATGTAAATTGCTGCAATAACTTGCTAGTGTAAATGAAATGAAATGTCGTGTGACGAGGGCCTCCCGTCGGAAACCGAGCATATGAGAAAGGCACTTGCCTGGGGACGACTGAAGCAGCCGGATGGACTGAGGAAGTGGCGGAGCAAAATGCTCTGCGCAAAGGGAAAGGAAATCAGTTATTTAAGGCTCTAATGTTCCACGTCCACCTTACGTGGTAACATTCTCTTTCAGAGAACACGTTTATCATCTGCTGCGGTAGACACACTGAGCCGTCCACTTCCTCTTTTCCGCCCTATATAGCCACTTTCCTTGTATCCTTTCCACCAGCGTCTAGCTGTTCTTGCCGGTACTTCACACTTTTCTCCAGGTTCTGATGCCGAATAGCTGCCATGCTCAATCAGTGCAACCACACGCACCCTACTCTCTCACAATTCCACTGCGACTGCATTGCGACAGTTGCCCTTGTGATGCTACTACACATTTTATAAAGAGAACCATTTACAACTCAGTGGAGAAAGGAAGACTGACAAAATAAAATAATATCTTTTCTCAGTTATCTGTCACACAAATATAAGCTTCGTTAAAATACTTTGTCAAGGATCACTATTAAGAAAGAAACGACAGTCTTCAGGCAAGATATTAAACGAAGGGCTTGTTTGGTAGTCTTGTGCTGATGCTGTCTGAATAAATTATGCCAGTGGATAAAAAACGGTTTAGCTTGGAGACCTAACCCTCGAGGGGGCCTGCTTAATGAATTCCAAGCAAATACACAAAAAACAGCTCAGGAAGGGTTCGAACAACTACTTTCATGCAGACACATGCATATGGAATCTGTTCATCGTTTAGGGGCCAAACAAGAGGATAACATCACGGAAACAATGATCAGGCTACTTAGTATATAATAGAGCATACACATTTCAAGGAGGAAACATGTGAAGACACAGACTTCCTCGTTATCCATATGTGCGGCATATGCATATCTTTCATGTTAACGAAAGTAATATCCCGCTTTACTTCTTCTTAAATCTCAAATGAAATGAATGCCATGTGGAATAGAATATTTGTTGACTGCGTCTCTTCTTGCATCCATCCATACTAACATATTTATTAAGACTCGTGGTAATCATGACATTCTATATGTATGCTGCAAAAGATTGCACGTGGACACAGTCGACATCTAGGTGCAAAGTGTTTGATATCTTACATTATATTCAATTAAAATAAGCTTTCGATGTATTTTTACTTCGTTCGTATTTTGAGACGATTATGAACGTTATGGAAAATTATCTCACATGCTTTATGCTGAATAAGAAACACTGAATCATCCATTTTGCTTTCCCTGCGCTGTAATGATATAATATCAGCGTCAACAGCCTTCTTCCACGCCGGAAGCTGAAACTTAATTCATTCTGGATTAATGATAACTGAATGCCTCCAATGTATACATAGCCCACAAGGCTACGTCAGAAACTATCAGGGGAGAACGCCGCACAAAAACCAAACGTGCGCATGCGTCTCTCCTCTGAAGAACCGTATCGGACAATCACGACAAGCATTTCGCTAAAGAGCTGTCTCGTAAGAGAGCTGAGAATTGGCAGTGTCATAGCAAGTATTTGTCAACATTGTGAGAGTGCATTCACTTCCGGGTGTAGCCCAGCATTACGTCGCTAAATTTACTTGGAATTCGTTTTTTACATCGAAGACTAATACAATATAATCCACTGTAAGATGAGACACATAGAAAGTGCATTTAATTCTGGACTCCAAGAACGGCATTCTTCACATAAGTAACACCTGTTTGTGTGTTTAATGTTGCGTTTTGAGGCTCAGGCAATATTGCAATGACTATAGTCCGCCTGTTGCCGCCAGTGTGTCGTTAGCTCAGCGATTCCCTTATGCGTTGCGATGCTTCTGCTATATGAAATGGCAGTTCCAATCTTGGTGAAGGCCGCTGAACACAACGTTTTATTTTCCATTTTAACTAATGGAGTTGCAAACTGCTAAATCTGAAGGATGCCTTACAGATAAATCTCCTTGCAATTTCGTCTTAGTAAATTACGTTAATATCATGAATGTCTGTTTTGCAAATGTCAAGGTACTTCACTGTAAAATAGTTTCCGAAAAGATTCAAACTTACTGCCAACGATTCGAATTTGAGCTTTGTTCATCATATAGGTCTAACATGTCAGGAGTTTGTTTATGAAGTGAACATGTAGAGAAATATAGTTCCTCTCTTCTAAATTTTGCAATAGCATTTAACTGTAGACGTTTGCTGACACCGCCGTTAGCAATTCCTTTCCATTCTATGAAACCTCAATATCGATAACTTTTTCTGGTTTAAATCTGATGACCTTAACTATCACTTCCGATCAACGTTAAATACTTCCTGAATCCATACATGGAACTCCAAATGTGCAGTGCTCCTGCACTGCTACAGAGCATGCATTGGAAGGTATTTACACAGTTTATCGCATAGACTGACCATAAGGAATGAAACAAAAAACTGTAATACACTTTACACCACAGACACTTACTCTGGCTTGACGAAAACATCCGAATATTGGCCGAAAGTTGCATAAATAATGGACTTGGAAAGGAAAAGAAAGAGGTATGAAGCATTTATAAATTCATCGAATGTAGTGAGGTGGTTTAATATCGTCTAAGTCTGTCAAATTAATTTTGGACCATATGCAGTTCTTGCCGATTAATATAGTACAGTCATGGACTGTTCGGCTGGTCCCGGCGGAGGTTCGAGTCCTCCCTCGGGCACTGGTGTGTGTGTTTGTCCTTAGGATAATTTAGATTACGTAGTGTGTAAGCTTAGGGACTGTTGACCTTAGCAGCTAAGTCCCATAAGATTTCACACACATTTGAACATTTTTGAATGTAATACAGTACCCATCTACTACTCAGGGCGTCGGTCTATGTTGCTTTCGAGCGTGAATTGAAATCGTAGAAATCTTCTATGGAGTAACATTTAATAATAATAAAGCGTTTTAAATTATCAAAAGCGATGAGCGGTAGCGGGCACTTTCGATAAAGAACGGGGAGTTCCGCGCTGCTGCTGTTGTGACGGCTGCTGCCAGTAGCCAGCAAGTGGATCCCGGAGCTTTGCCGCATGCGACGTCCATAGGAGGACACACTGAAAGAAATCTGCCGCAAAATGGTTACTGGATAAAAGTTTGTTATCGGTGTGATAGAAAGTGAAATAGATCGAATCTGCATTACCATTACATTCATGTCTTCAACATTCAGTTGGAAGAGGCTATAAAAATTTTTTGCGCCAGCTAGTTCCGATCCACTGACGTTGTAGACAGAAACAACGCACGGTACCCCTATACCACGGGCGTAAACAGTGTATGGTTTCTCTTATATGGGACAAGACTTCCTCCAGGAAGTGTCACAGTCTACAGTGTTGCCAGATTGTGCAGATTGCCAGACTTAGAGAATTAGCGAGTTGGCCAGTTTATTTGTCCCATGTTGCGATCGGCACGGACTTAGCCTTTGTAGCGGCCGGCCGCCGGTCCAGTTTTATGTCAAAGAGTGTACCTACCTACAGTTCAATGCCTCCTCTATACCATGAGTAGCTTCCTTTCTTTATTCCATTGTTCTTATTCTACCCAGGGTTTCCACCTGAAGATTTCCCTAACACTAATGCTTCTCTTCCTGCCTAACAATGTATACCCAATCACTCTAGAAATTTCATTTGTATCCTTAATTCAGGTATTTTCACTTGCTTTTTATTTGTCTCCAATGAAATCATAATATTTTCTCTTCAAAACCTTGAAATTAACTAAATCCATGGAACCTTATTAAAAAAAATTTACAAACTCAAATTTCTAAAACTGCACCTTCTTTTAATACCCATTACTAGATCAACAAGGATATGCTTATTAACCACATTCAACTATAAAGGAAGGACATAAACCAAAAATTGTGCATCCACTCCAATTAATAGATTCAGCTTATATTAATCTTGAAATCGGCTAGTATTTCACAATAGGAGAAATTTCAAATTTCAATAAAATAATTGCAGCAGTTCTACCTGCAAAATCTCAAATCCAAGTGTGTGTCGAGAACCCACTGATATTTGTTTGCATTGTTTTATTTTATTTTTCAACAAAACCACATTTCCCCTTCTGTGCATTTGAGTTCAAAACAGTAAAGCTGGGCTTTTATATGGAAACTTCTAGCTTTTATACTCATGTTCAGTCTCAAAGGATGTATGTATTTTTAGACAAACAAGATTCTAAAGATGTATTGGTAACCACAATTGGAAGGGAGTTCTGCGATTTTTGTGTTGTAGGTATACAAATACAGGAACCTGCAGATAATAAAATTGAACTGTCATTCTTACTTACCACCTGGAAATATATTTGCTGACGCTATTTCATCCAAAGCTGTCTGAGTATCATACAGGATCTGGTGCAATTTGCAACGATTTCTTTCAAATTTTCTAAAGTCTTGAGGAATCTTGCTAAGCATGTCGAAAATTTTCAGAAATAATCTGCAAGTTTTAAATCCATTGGCACAAACCTCAAAGCTTGTTCATTGAAGTACAACTCCAGTAACTTGATGAAACCACCACTGTGAACCTATACACGAACAGTAAACATGAACCAAGTAAAATTTACAGTACCAATACAATCACAAGTAAACAATAAAATGATCAAAGCCTCAAAAAAAAAAAAAAAACACACACACACACACACACACACACACACACACACACACACACACACACACACACACACGAACTAGTGCAGCAGTGAGACAATTTAACTACATTATGTGCATGAAAGTTTAACGACAATTCTAATCTTGTTTATGTGCCTGTTGATCATTATACGTGCAAACCATATGGTGAGTTTTAGCCTTGCTCCATCCATTATTTGCATTCTACACAGGACTTTGCAGCATCTGATTCATATCATCATCATCATCATCATCATCATCATAATCCTAGGATTTAAGTGCAGCTTGGTGACTCAGGGGATAAGTTACAAATGATGAATCCAATGTGTTTTCCTGGCATAAAGAGTATTCCATGAAGTTTTGGGATTGCAGCCAGATGATGTCAACTTCTTGTCACAATATTTTGGCTGACAACCGTGCAACCATCTTCAGGGGAGCGTCTAGACTGGAGACTGCTAGCTCACATCACTAACTTAACTTAAAAAAAGACGCAGATTTGCATATGCAAAGGCAGCTGCTACATGAGCGATCTGTATCGAGTTTCATGCCCTCTTTGAGTATTGCTCCATCTATGGTGCGTGGACGGTTGCGTAACTGTGATACTACAAGAGCGCACTGTCGGTATGCAGGTAAGTGGAGTAAAATTAATAAATAAAAATTAATTTAGTTGCCACAAGATGGGTCACTAGTCATAAAATGTTTTCTTTCTGTAGATATTAAATCACTTGCCTTGTGCAGCCGAGTATGTCAGCCAGAGCTGAGCATTGTATCTCCACACGACAATCCATGGAGTATTCTGCCACAGAAGTCTTGGCCGTGACGAGATCCTTCTGGGATTCAATTACTAAGAAACTGAATTCTTCATTTGTGTGGGCATATTGTCTGTAGCTGCTTTACAGTTCCTGAGGCTATTTTTGTTCTGCCATTGGAATTACAAGAAAACACATGGGTTTTTTTTTTTCACTTTATCGAAGTAAAACATTATCAGTGAACTGTAATTAAAGATATTTATAATTTGATTTGTCTTTAAGATCAAAAAACAGTTCATTAACAATATGTTACTTTTTACTTACTGTGATTTCTGCTCAGTTTCTCGACTATATCAGGATATATAGCCTGCTAGCACATCTTTGCAGTTTTTCTTTCTTAGACACTGATACTTGTAGACTAATTTTTAGTTTCTCTGTGGGACTATGCATTTCTCACATTTTACACAGCTCACTTCTTTGCACACCACTGTTTTCTGTATATTTTTTATACTTCGAAGTGTGTATTGTGGTTTGTAGTGTTGCCTGCATAACATTGCCTCTAGTTTGTCTTTGACCTATACTCTTTTTTTTACTTTTTTTGTATTTTATTTAATTGTATGTGTGTAATTCTAGTTAATTATGTTGCTGTGTATATACATACTGTGTAAGAGTATACAGTACAAACAATTCAACATTTGCAAATCATCTAACACAAAAATACCACAGACCAAGCAATATTGAAAAAGATATGAATATCATGAGAATCAGTAGACAGACATCTCCTCCCTTTCCAAGAAAATTTCCACATACACAAAGTATTAACACAAAATAAATGGCTGCTCAGTGACCAAATAAATATTGGAAAGTAGACACTACATAAAATAACTGAGAAAATTACATGAAAAATAAAAGAGCCTGTTCCATCGTTCACACTCTCCCACCCACACACCAACCCCCCCCCCCCCCCCTCTATGTTTCATTTCACTTCTTGCTCATCACCTTCTCCTCCAACTCTCACTCCATCACATTACTACACTCTTATGTTCACTCATCACGGTTTCTCCCTACCCTACCAAAAAAAATTACTACTACTCCTTCACTACTCTTACACAGTATATAAACACACAGCAACATAATTAGAGTTACACACATACAATTAAATTAAATAAGAAAAAAAGAGTATAAGTCAAAGACAAACCAGTGGAAATGTTATGTAGGCAACACTACAAACCATGACACATACTTAGAAGTGTAAAAATAAACAGAAAATAGTGGCATGCGAAAAAGTGTGCTGGGTAAAACATGATAAATGCATAGTTCTGCAGAGAAACTAAAGATTAGACTGTAAGTATCAGTGTCTAACAAAGAAAAACTGCAAAGATGTGCTAGCAGATGGCATTTCCCGATGTAAACCAAGCAGAAATCACAGTAAGTAAAATGCAACATATTGTTACTGAACTGTTTTTTGATCTTAAGAAAAAATCAAATTATAAAGATCTTTAATTACAGACCACTAATGATGTTTTATCTCCATAGCGCAAAACGTGTCTGGTGCAAAAAAAGAACACATTTTCTTGTAGTTGCAACAACAGAATGAAAATACCCTCAGGAATTAAGAAATCAGTGGAAATATGTTTAGCAGAAGGTCGTATTGTGATGACTGCTTTCGACTGGATATGGCATGGGAACCAGTGATTCCTTTAATAAATACAGAAAGGAAACTGACTACTGAAACGTCCAGTGACAAATAATTTTATTAATTTGACACCTGAATCTTAACTCTTAGTCCACATTCTAACAGAGAGCATGCATGTAGTATTATCATTACACACACGCCTTGTGCCATAGATGGAGCAATATTCAAAGAGGGCGCGAAACTCTACAGATGTCACCCATGTAGCAGCTGCCTTCACACAACTGTCTCCATATCAATTTTTTGGGTATAAAGTTTGCAATATGAGCTAGCAACCTCCAGTGCTAAACACACACATGGCAAGAAGTCAATGTCATCCAGCTGCAATCTCAAAACTTTATGGAATAATGAATTCAGTAGTCCGAAGTTAAATACCCAAGTGTCCTATGTTTTTTGTCAACTTTTTTCACATATGGCAACGTTTTTTTAATGTAAAAATGCCAAGCTGCATTGTGGTTCTCAGTCCACATTAAAGTGGGCTTTAAAGCAAAAAAATGCAAGGGCATACCACCTACAATAGTGTCATGTCTAGTGAAGTACTGAGGTGTTCACAACAAAATTTGGGTTATGAAAAGCTCTACTTATGAGATTCAGTGGGCTCTACACAGGGATCTTGAGCAATGTCACTCAAATATGACGAGTGTTTAAAAATAGAAAAGTTTAAAAACTTCCATAAAAATTTGGAAAACCAAACATGTACATGTATACTTGTGAAAATGTGTATTATCTCACTTATTAAAAACTGTAAAATAGCAACAATGATAAGAGAGATAAAATACCACAGGAGAAATATTTACCTGGTTGGTCACTAATCAAAAAGTGAATGATTAAGCCAGCAACTTTGGAACAACACAACGTCCAACCAGAACATTTAGGATGGAGTTAAGACAGTACATGAAACTGTAAAATACACGACACACTTACACGCTAAAAGCTAAGACAAACACTTAAAATGTAGTATCCTGAAGAGTGTATGACATACGTGTCACAAACATATGCAGCTTCCCACTGGAGCGGAAAACCCCAGAAAAGTGCTCTATGTCCTACACAGAGACCGATGAATGTGGCTTCATCCCACCTCTGCAATCAGAATGTGGAATACCACAGCCATGTTGTTGCTTTCACTACCTTACCCTAGCAACTGTAGCACGCAAAGGGAATCCTGTATGTTCTACACTATTTTCTCCGTTGGTGTGATTGCTGAAAGGTCTGAAGACTACTAATGGAGTTGCAACAGGTGAGAAACATCACCCCTCATCATCTTTAGTGTCTTGAGATGAGGATTATTTGAGATGCCAGCACATACTGAAGCATGTAGACAGTCATTTTTGTCCTTGTAATCGGACTGTACCTATGTGCTTGTGCCATCCTGACCACAGCATACAACACAGCACAGAAACTGTGAAGATATCTAGTACATGGAACCTTAAGACACAGATAGAGTGCATCTACATCCACAGCTACATCTACACTCCACAAACCACAATGAGGTGCATGGCAGAGGGTATGCTCCCACTGTACCAGTTATTACCTCCTGTTCCATTGAAGTATGGAGCGCACGAAGAATGATTGTCTGAATGCCTCTGTGCATGCAGTAATTATTCTAATCTTATCCTCAGAGTAATCATTTAAGTCAGTTCTTGAAACTTTGTTGACAGACTTTTTGGAATAGTTTATGTCTATCTTCAAGAGTCTTCCAGTTCAGTTCCTTCAGTACTTATGTGACACTCTCCCACGGTTTACACAAACCTGTGAGCATTCGTGCTGTGTTCTTCTGTATACGTTCAATTTCCTCTGTTAGTCCTATCTGGTATGGGTCCCACACCCTTGAGCAATATTCCAGAACTGGTCACATGACTGATTTGAAAGTGATCTCCTCCCTAGACTATTGTACATCCCCAGTATTCTAATGTTAAAGCAAAGTCTACCACCTGCTTTACCCTGAACCTATGTGACCATTCCATTTCATAGCCTTAAAAAGTGTTACAACCAGGTATTTGTACAAGTTGGCCAATTCCAACAGGGACTCACTGATATTATAGTCATAGGATACTACGTTTTTCTGGTTTGTTAAGAGTAAAATTTTACATTTATGAACATTTAGAGCAAGTTGCCAATCTGCATCATGTTGAAATCTTATCAAGATCTGACTGAATATTTATGCAGCTTCTTTCAGATAGTACTTCATCATAAATAACTGCATCCACTGCAAAAAGCCTGACTTTACTATTAATATTGTCTGCAAGGTCATTAATATACTACATGAACAGCACGGGTCCCAATACACTTCCCTGGGGCACACCTGAAGTCACTTCTAAATCTGACAATGACTCTCCATCCAAGATAACATGCTGTATCCTCCCGACCAAAAAGTCCTCATTCCAGTCATAAATTTCACTTGATATCCCATATGATCATACTTTTGACAATAAGTGCAGGTTCAGGACTCAGTCAAATGCTTTTTGGAAATCAAGAAATACTGCATCTATCTGGTTGCCTTGATTCACAGCTTTCAGTATGTGATGTAAGAAAAGTGCAAGTTGCGTTTCACATGATCAATGTTTTCGAAATCCATGCTGATTGGCACTGAGGAGGTTATTCTGTTCAACATACCTCATTATGTTTGAGCTCAGAATATGTTCTAAGATTCTACAACAAATCAACATCAAGGATACTGGACAGTAGTTTTGTGGATCACGTCTACAACCCTTCTTGTAGAAAGATGTGATCTGCACCCTTTTCCAAGAACTAGGCATGGGTTTTTACTTCGAGGAATCTGTGATAGATTATAGTTAGAAGAGGGGCTAACTCAGTTGCAAATTCAGTATACAATCTGACGCATTCATCAGGGCCTGAAGCTTTGTTCAGTTTTAACAATTTCAGCTGTTTCTCAACACCAATGACACTAAGCCTTATTTCATTCATCTTCTCAGTGGTACGAGGACTAAACTGGGGCAATTCTCCTGGGTTTTCCTTTGTAAAGGAACATTTGTAAACAGAGTTAAGCATTTCAGCTTTTGCTTTGCTACCCTCGATTTCAGTTACTGTCTCATTTGCTAGGGACTGGACACTAACTTTGGTGCCACTAACAGCCTTTACATATGACTAGGATTTCTTAGGGTTCTGCAAAAGATCAGTTGACAATATTCTACTATGGAAGTCACTGAATGCATCACGCATTGCTCTCTTGACAGCCAACTGTTTCATTCAGCATATGGGTAGATCACATAACTAATGAGGAAGTATTGAATAGAATTGGGGAGAAGACGAGGTTTTTTTTTTTTTTTTTTTTTTTTTTTTTTTGTGGTTTTAGGGCGCAAAACTTCTATGGTCATTAGCGCCCAGCCCGTGACGTAGGAAACAGGAAAAAAACGAAATTTAAAATCAGCAGCAAGGGGAACAAAGTCATAAAATTTGAGAAACTAAAGGCAAAAGGAATGCTTAAATATCCACTATAGAAAGGGGTTGGTTGTCCCCAAAAAAAAAAAAAATCAAATGACTGACGTCATTTCACTGTCACTAATAAACTGTAGAACGCGGTCAGCTGAGCGCGTGTCATCTGCTAAAATCAACGATAGATCAGGCGATAGCTGTAGACGGGAGCGTAACGGATTAAAATAGGGGCATTCAATTAAAAGGTGTCTGACCGTCCACAGCTGAGAGCAGTGGGGACAGAGTGGGGGAGGATCACCGCTTAAAAGATGTCGATGGCTAAAAAGACAGTGCCCTATCCGGAGTCTAGCTAAAATTACCTCCTCCCGACGACGCGTTCGGGAGGAAGAGGTCCAAGCGCAAGGAAGGGCTTTCACTTCCCGCAATTTATTATGGGGAAGTGTTGACCAATGCGCATGCCATAAATGAGCAACTTGGCGACATAAACCGCTCCGTAGATCGGTAAACGGAAGAGACTGAATAGCTGGCCGAGGAAGAGAGACTGCAGCCTTGGCCGCTATGTCGGCCGCCTCATTCCCACAGATACCAGCGTGTCCCGGGAGCCAGAGGAACGCCACTGAGACGCCCCCCAGGTGGAGCAAGCGCAGACAGTCCTGAATCCGGTGGACCAGAGGGTGCACAGGGTAAAGAGCTTGGAGACTTAGGAGAGAGCTGAGAGAATCTGAGCAGATTACGTACTGTATCCGCTGATGGCGGCGGATGTAGTGGACAGCCTGGAGAACAGCGTAAAGCTCCGCAGTATAAGCCGAACACTGGTCGGGAAGCCGAAAGTGATTTGGGGTGTCGCCAACAATATAGGCACTCCCTACACCTAACGATGTTTTCGAGCCGTCGGTGTAAATAAATGTGGCTTCCGTCATTTGTGCACATAGAGCAGCAAATGCCCGACGGTAGACAAGTGTAGGGGTACCATCCTTGGGAAATTGACATAGGTCTCTGAGCAAGTCGATCCGGGAACGGAGCCAAGGCGGTGCTGTACCCCAAGTTGTCAAGAAGGTTTTAGGAAAGCGGAAGGAGAGAGAATGGAGCAGTTGACGGAAGCGGACTCCCGGGGGTAGTAGGGAGGAGGAGCGGCCTGCATACCCGACATCAAAGGAGGTGTCGAAAAAAAGGTCATGGGCTGGATTAGCAGGCATGGAAGACAGATGGCTAGCATAACGACTCAGAAGGACTGCCCGCCGATTGGACAGCGGAGGTTCAGCAGTCTCAGCATAAAGGCTTTCCACAGGGCTGGTGTAAAAAGCTCCAGACACTAAACGTAATCCACGGTGGTGGATAGAGTCGAGACGCCGAAGAATAGACGACCGAGCAGAGGAGTAGACTATGCTTCCATAATCCAATTTCGAGCGCACTAAGGCGCGATAGAGGCGGAGAAGGACCACTCGGTCCGCTCCCCAGGAGGTACCATTCAGGACACGGAGGGTGTTAAGGGAACGCAGACAGCGAGCCGAAAGATAGGAAACGTGGGAGGACCAGCACAGTTTTCTGTCAAACATAAGACCCAAGAATTTAGCGATGTCGGAAAACGGAAGGTTGACAGGACCTAGATGTAAGGAGGGCGGAAGAAACTCCTTACGTCGCCAAAAATTAACACAAACGGTCTTACTGGGTGACAAACGGAAGCCGGTTTCGATGCTCCACGAGTGGAGGCGATCGAGACATCCTTGAAGACGTCTTTCAAGCAGGCTGGTCCGTTGAGAGCTGTAGTAGATCGCAAAATCGTCCACAAAGAGGGAGACCGAGACATCAGGAAGGAGACAATCCATAATTGGATTAATGGCGATGGCAAACAGTACAACACTCAGCACGAAGCCCTGGGGTACCCCGTTTTCTTGGGAGAAAGTACGGGAGAGAGTAGTGTTCATCCGCACCCTAAATGTGCGCTCTCCCATAAATTCGCGAAGAAAAAGGGGCAGCCGGCCTCGAAAGCCCCAAGAGAACAGTGTGCGGAGGATGCCTGTCCTCCAACAGGTATCGTATGCTCTCTCCAGATCAAAAAATATTGCTACCGTTTGGCGTTTCCGGAGAAAATTGTTCATGATATAAGTGGAGAGAGCAACAAGATGGTCAACGGCAGAACGATGCTTTCGGAATCCGCATTGGGCTGGTGTTAAAAGACTGCGGGATTCCAGCCACCAAGCTAAACGGTAATTCACCATACACTCCAAAACCTTACAGACACTACTCGTGAGAGAAATGGGGCGATAGCTAGAGGGGAGATGTTTGTCCTTTCCAGGTTTCGGAACGGGAACGACAATAGCTTCCCGCCATCGCCTGGGAAAGGTACTGTCGGTCCAAATTCGATTGTAAAGGCGAAGGAGGTAACGCAGGCTATGGGTTGATAAATGCAGCAACATTTGGACATGGATACCATCCGGTCCTGGGGCGGAGGAGCGAGAAGAAGAGAGGGCATGTTGGAGTTCCCGCATGGAGAAAACAGTATTGTAGCTTTCGCGATTTTGAGAGGAGAAAGCAAGATGTCGCACTTCCGCTGCACGTTTCTTCGGGAGAAACGCTGGCGGGTAATTTGAAGAGCTCGAAATCTCAGCAAAGTGCTGACCCAATGAGTTAGAAATTGCGACGGGGTCCACTAAGGTATCATGCGCGACAGTGAGCCCAGAGACCGGGGAAAAACTAGGCGCGCCTGAGAACCGTCGAAGCCGACTCCAAACTTCCGAGGAGGGAGAGAAGGTGTTAAATGAGCTAATAAAGAATTTCCAGCTTGCCTTCTTGCTATCGCGGATGACGCGACGGCATCGCGCACGGAGCTGCTTATATTGGATACAGTTTGCCAAAGTTGGATGGTGACGGAAAATGCGAAGAGCACGTCGCCGCTCACGTATTGCGTCACGGCATGCCTCGTTCCACCAAGGAACTGGGGGGCGCCGGGGCAATTCGGAGGTGCGTGGTATTGAACGTTCCGCAGCTGTGAGAATAACGTCGGTAATATGTGTGACCTCATCGTCGACGCTGGGAAAGCGACGGTCATTGAATGTCGCTAGAGACGAAAAAAGTGTCCAATCGGCTTGGGCAAACTTCCAGCGTCGCGAGCGCATGTAGGGCAGTTGAGGCTGCAGTCTAAGGACAAATGGAAAGTGGTCACTCGAGTGTGTATCATCAAGGGCGAACCATTCGAAGCGCCGAGCTAGCGGAACAGTACCGACCGCAAGGTCCAAATGAGATAAATTTGTCGTGGAGGCAGACAAAAATGTGGGGACCCCAGTGTTGAGGCAGACTAGATCCGCTTGGTGGAAGACGTCTAGCAATAGTGAGCCACGTGGACAAGGATGTGGAGATCCCCAAAGCGGGTGGTGGGCATTGAAGTCCCCAACCAGCAAATAGGGGGGTGAAAGCTGACCAAGAAGATGAAGGAGATCAGCTCGTGCCATTGGTGTGGACGATGGAATGTATACCGTACAAAGAGAGAACGTGTATCCAGAAAGGGAAAGACGGACGGCGACAGCTTGGAAGGAACTGTTTAAGGGGATTTGGTGATAATGGAGAGTATCGTGGAGCAGAATCATGAGCCCTCCATGGGCTGGAGTGCCTTCAACAGAGGGGAGGTCATATCGGACGGACTGAAAATGAGGGAGAACAAAGCGGTCATGGGGACGCAGCTTTGTTTCCTGAAGACAGAAGATGACCGGCGAGCAGGATCGTAAGAGGATCGACAATTCATCCCAATTGGCTCGAATGCCGCGGATATTCCAGTGGATAATGGACATAGGGTGAACAGAAAATGGAGGAACGTGACCAAGGGTGCTGTCAACTCAACGACTGCTCAGAGCTTGCGACCAACAGCATGGAATGGCATTCAGTCGAAGGCAGAAGATCCTGATCCATAGGTTGGTCAGGAGCAGCTCCAGCCACCAACGATCGGCCACTTGACCGGCCACCAGCAGTGCGCCTCGGCGACACAGAAGACGGCCGAGGGCGATTTCCGCCAGGTGGTGCTGTAGATGGGACACGCCTTGGCGGAGAAGGAGAGGAACTGTGTTTCTTCGTAGCCTTCTTGGAAGTATGATGTTTAGATGAAGGAGGAACCGATGGTTGTGAAGTTGCGGTACGTAAAAACTCTTCACGAGAATGCTCTTTTTTCGAAGACTTGGCGTCTGACTTTTGGGCTCAAGATTTAGCAGAACCCGACGAAGGGTGAGCCATTGAGTGGGCAGGCGGAAGTGGTGAGGTTGAACGGGCGATCTTTGCGCTGGCCGATCTGACGACCGTGGTACTAAAGGTGAGGTCGCAAGTCTGCGTGGCCGCCTCCTGTGTTGGCCGAGGAGAAGCAAGGACAGTGCTGTATTTTCCTTTCTGAGGCACAGTGGGCTGTCGACTGGCGAGTAACTTTCGAGCAGCAAAGGTCGACACCTTTTCCTTCACTCTTATTTCCTGGATGAGTTTTTCGTCCTTAAAAACGGGGCAATCTCGAGAGGAAGCAGCGTGGTCACCCATACAGTTGATGCAGCGAGGGGATGGAGGTGGACAAGCACCCTCATGGGCATCCTTGCCACACGTAACACATTTGGCCGGATTGGAACAGGACTGGCTGGTGTGATTGAACCGCTGACATCGATAGCAACGCGTAGGGTTTGGGACATAAGGGCGAACGGAAATTATCTCATAGCCTGCTTTGATTTTTGATGGGAGTTGAACTTTGTCAAATGTCAAGAAGACAGTGCGGGTTGGAATGGTGTTCGAGTCAACCCTTTTCATAACCCGATGAACAGCTGTGACGCCCTGGTCAGACAGGTAGTGCTGAATTTCTTCGTCAGACAATCCATCGAGGGAGCGTGTATAAACGACTCCACGTGAGGAATTTAAGGTACGGTGCGGTTCCACCCGGACAGGGAAGGTGTGGAGCAGAGAAGTACGCAGCAATTTTTGAGCCTGGAGGGCACTGTGTGTTTCCAACAACAGGGTGCCATTCCGTAATCTGGAACAAGACTTTACAGGACCCGCAATTGCGTCGACACCTTTCTGAATAATGAAAGGGTTGACCGTGGAAAAGTCGTGACCTTCGTCAGACCGAGAAACAACAAGGAACTGTGGCAACGATGGAAGAACCGTCTGTGGCTGAGACTCAGTGAACTTACGTTTGTGAGCAGACATAGTGGAAGGTGAGGAAACCATTGCGGAAGAATCCCCCATGATTACCGGCGTCTCCGATGGCGCGCTCCTTCCTTGTGGGGGCCCTCACCGAGGGCACACCCACTTTAGGTGATTGTTCACACCTCAGGTCACACCTCCCGACAAACGGACGGAGGGACCAATCGGCACTTTCGGAAGGTATCAGCTCGGGTAATCACCCCTCCCTGGGCCTGGCCGTTACCAGGGGGTACGTACGTGTCCTACCTGTCTACCCGGGGCGGGGAATTACGCGTTACCCCGTCACCGGCTACGCATGGAAGTGCGTGGGTCGGCCTTCAGACACGCACAGGGAGGAAGAAAGACAGGGAAAGGAAAGAAGAGAGGTCTCAAATGCCGCAGCGGAGAAAAGGGTAAAGAGAAGAGGTAAGGAAAAGAGAAGGACGAAGAAAGATGAAGACATACAAGCAAGGAAGGCGAAGAGTGCGGTACATTTACAAGCGTCCGTCTCCGGACGTAGGCATAAACCATACTCCCAGAGGGGGAGAAAGGGAAGGAAAGAGCCAGAGGTGAGGGGGGGGGGGGGGGCGAAGATGGGGGATGGGGAAGGATACGGAAAGGGGGGGTATGCAGCCCGGAAAAGAAGGAAGGTCACATTAGCTCGGGGTCCCGTGCTCGCTACACACGTATCCACAAAAGAGTTGTGGATCCCCTGGGGGGGGAAAGCCGAGTTTGTGGCACAACTTGACTAGAAGAAGGGATCGGTTGGTACAACATGTTCTGAGGCATCAAGGGATCACCAATTTAGTACTGGAGGACAGCGTGGAGGGTAAAAATCTTAGAGGGAGACCAAGAGATGAATACACTAAGCATATTCAGAAGGATGTAGCCTGCAGTGGGTACTGGGAGATGAAGAAGCTTGCACAGGATGGAGTAGCATGGAAAGCTGCATCAAACCAGTCTCAGGACTGAAGACCACAACAACAACACATCTCTATCTATAGCCCTATGCTTTGTTTTACACATATTATGCAGTAATCTCTGTTTCTTTAGAAGTTTCTTCACAGTGACTGTATACCATAGAGGTTCCCTCCCATTATGAACTGTTCTACTCGGTACATATCTATCCAGTGCGTCGTCAACTGTTCTTTTAAACTTGCGACAGAGTTCCTCTACATGCTCCTGCCCTGTGCTGAAAGTTTCAAGTGCATCACTGAGATATGACACTAAAGATTTTTTTTTTTTATCTGGGTTATTGAACATAGATTTCTGCTTGTTTTAGTTGCCCTTTGCACTTGGGTAATCATTGTTATCACGACCACTGTTACTAGTTTCGATGTGGACATCCTCAATGAGGTCAGGTCTATTTGCTGCCATTAGATCCAATATGTTTCCATCATGAAAGGGGATCCTAACTATCTGCTCTGGATAGTTTTCAGAGAAGGCATTTAGTAAAGTTTCACAGGATGTCTTTTCATGCCCACCACTAACAAAACTGTAATCTTCCCGATTAATTGCTGGTTGATTGAAGTCTCCACTGATGACTATGTTATGATTGGGGAACTTACATACAAGTAAATTGAGGTGGTCTCTGTTACATCAGCAGATGAGTCTGGTGTGTGATAAAAGGATCCAATCACCCTTTATACTGAGTATTGCCCAAGCACTCTCTCATGTGTTCGCAGCTCGAGGTCTAGCGGCTAGCGTTGCTGCCTCTGGATCACAGGGTCCCGGGTTCAATTCTCGCCCGGGGTGGGGATTTTCTCTGCCCAGGGATTGGATGTTTGTATCATCATCATCATCATCATCATCATCATCATCATCATCAGTGACAGTGGCTAGATAGGACTGCGTAAAAATTGGCTTGAGTAAAAAATTGGGACTTCGTACGGGCACTGATGACCGCGCAGTTGAGCGCCCCACAAGCTAAATATCACTATCAACTTTCACATGTAGCTTCAATTTCTATCCCAGTGGATCTGATTTTCTTGTCTACTGTGACAAATATACCCTCTCCATTTCCCATTTGCCTATTCATTTGATAAACACTTAAATTTTCCCCAAAAATCTCACTGCTGTCAATTTCAGGTTTCAACACGCTTTCTGTACCTTATTTATGTGAGCCTCTTTGCTTTCATGAGTGCTTTACACTCTGGCACTTTGTTGTGAATTCTTCAACATGTTGAATGAGGCCTCCAGACATACACATTGGTTGCACCTAGTATCCTTTCCTGTCCCTTGCTGCCATTTCTCTAGGGGGTACCATCATTTGCCATGCATTCAAACTGCAAACAATTAATACATCCCCACCCCTTTCCAACAATTAATACATCCCCACCCTTTTGCATTTGTTGCCTACTGACACCCGACAAAACAGGTTTCCCCAAAATAGGTGAGGTTAGGTGAGTCCCACCAGCACAGTTTCAGTAAAAGACAGCACCTCAAACTTGTTGGTTAGAGGGATTGGTACAACACCCTGAGTCCTCCCTGGTCCCCTTCCACCCTGTACAGGACACATAGATCTACCACTGACACACCAGTAAACTGCAGAACGGAACTCATCTGTATACATTATGTTGGAATATGTGCACTCTTAATATATGACAAAATAAAGCTATAAAAATCACATTTACATTGGTTTCCTCTCTAAAATTGGTCAAACTGAAAACAATTCTAGGCCTTCTAAGCAGCCAAGTCAGTGATTCATCTAGTAATACACTAATGCTCACCACACAAATTTGTAAAATTACCAACTTTTTGCCTAAGTCCCGATTACTCTCACATTACATAAAAGTTGTTCCATGGGTGGGTGATGAATGAAATTCAATGCTGGTGCATGGGAAACAAAACTGGCCCTGTATTGTAGAAGATGGTGGTGAGGATGCAACGTATGAGATGTCGGAAGACCATAGGAGTGACAGAGACCTTAGGACCCTGAAACAGGTTGATCCTAATCCATGGTCTAAGCACCACCCAAGAGAGGTGTGGGAGGAAATATACAGTCCAGTGAGTGAAGCTGGAGATCCCGACAGAGGGAAGTGAGGTGCATTCCAACCTGCAATCCCACCTGGGGGCATGTATCAGGAGGGAGACATCCCTTGTGTGCAAAAAGGACAGGGTACATGGGATGGTCAGGAAATCGACAAATGGTGACTGCGTAAGAAACTGGGAGTTGGCTCCATCATATTTGTAGAGCAGGAATCCCCACTTCTGTGAGGAGACTGTCAACGGGACTAGTGCGAAAGGTGCAAATAGCTTGGCACATACCACAATGGTGAACAGGGTCAAGTATTTTCAAAGTGGAGGGAGCTGCTTAGCCATAAACCTGAGTACCATAATCTAGACTGGACAAGACCAGAGAATGGTAAAGATGGAGAAGAGTAGCACAATCTGCACCCCAAGATGTGTGTGCCAGGAGGCAGAAAGCATTAAGCTTCTGCATGCATGTAGCCTTCAGGTGATGAATATGGGGTAGGCACATCAGCTTTTCATCAAAAATACGGCCCAAGATGTGAGACTGTGGTACATCTACAAGCTGGTCAAAACTGGAAGCCGTGGGAGATGGTCCATGCAGAGGCCTGTTGGATGGCACCTTGGAGCCAGTGTGCAGCAGATGCTACAGACAGGGAGCTGCACCAGATGCAAAAAACATTGACATACAATGTCTGGGTAACCACAGGCCCAACAGAAGTTACAAGCCCATTGATGGCTATGAGGAAGAGACTGACACTTAACACAGAGTCCTGTGGGATACAGTTCTCCTGAATCCAAGGCGTGCTGAGTGAAGTGCCAACTCGAACCCAGGAAAGCCGGTGGAACAAAAACTCGCAGATAAAAATCAGAAATGGGTTGTGAAAGCCCTAGTCATGCAGGGTAACTAAAATGTGATGGTGCCAGGCTGTGTCATATGCCTTATGTAGGTCAAAGAAGACCACAATAAGGTGCCGGCGATTAGTAAAAACCTGTCACATTGCTGTTTTCAATCTGAGTAAATGGTAAGTTGGAGACAGTTCTTCCTGAAAGCTTCACTGACAAAAGGACAAAAGGCCCTGAGACTATAGTATCCAACATAATTGGAAGCTAACCATCCTCTCAAGCATGTGCATTTTCAACTTATCATGGCATAACGAACAATCCATTAAATTTTGGGCATGCAGCCGCACAAATAAAATTTCTTCCACTGATATTTCGGCCATGTGTCGTCTGGCCAGAATATCAGTGGAAGATATTTTATTTATGCAGCTGCATGCCCAAAATTTAATGTATGATCCTCTCAAGCAATATACAAAGTACATCTATGAGGCTGATCGGGCAGTAGCTGTCGAGAGATGACGTGTTCTTCCCGGGCTTAAGGACAGGTATAACTATAATGTCCTGCCATTGAAACAGGAAAGCACCCGTGAGCCAAATGCTGTTGAAGACCCTGAGTTGATGTTGCCTCTGGGTAATGTCCAATTGTTGGATTACCTGGTTGTGGATGGAATCTGGGCCTCGGGCCATGTAATGTGAAGAGGTAAGGACCTGCAAGAATTCCCACTCAGTGAAGGGTGCATTATAGAGTTCAGTGTGGTGGGGGCTGCAACAGATGGGTGTGTGTTCAACTCAGGATTTCTACTGAAGAAAGGTAGCTGGAAAGGAAGAAGATGTTGATGCTGTCCCGAAGTGTCACGAGGTGTTCTGCAAGGACCAGTGGATCAGTACAAAGAGCACCTAGGAGGATAAGAGCCTGGACTATTGACTGTGGCTGGTAACCCAGAAGACTGGAGCTTGGACCAAAACTGTGATGAAGAGGCATATGTCCCCAGGGAGAAAACAAAGCAAGCCCAGCACTGCTTTTTACTCTGCTTAATAAGGAACAAGCCTTAGCAAAGAGACGCATAAAAGTGAGGAGGTTGGTCTGTGAAGGATGTAATTTAAATCGCTACAGCACCCTTCCGAGGACCTGGACAGCAACTGCTACATCCTTGGTCCACCACAGTACTGGTTGACGAAGAGGGGGACCTGTGGATAGTGTGACAACAGTGCCAGCAGCATGAAGAATAGTGGCAGAGATGCCCTGCACCACCGCTTCAATACAATTCCAGAGAGAGGTGTCGAAGCACACAGTAGACATATATAAAGGCCAACTGGCCCTGCAGAATGAATAGTGTGGGGGCCTGTATGCCTGGTAGCAGCAGAGGAATGATAGAATCACCAGAAAGTGGTCACTGTCACAAAGACTGTCAAGCAGTGACCAGTGTAGGGAAGCCACGAGAGCAGGGATGGAGATAGTGAGATCAATAGCAGTAAAAAGTTCCATGAGCAGCAGAGAAGTGGGTAGGGCAACCGTCATTGAGGAGACAACGTCTGTAATAAGTTGGTCAATTAGGAGACCCCTATCCATCGAAGTGGCACTCCCACACAGGGGAGGTTTTCCTCTCGAGGAGGAGAAATGAGGGCAGGAGTCGCTGTATTAAAGTAGACAGTTCAACATAAGGAAGTGGCCTACCGGGAGGGAGGTAGACACTGAAAACGGTGATTGCCAGAGTCGTTTGTATCATAACCACTATTGCTTCCAGGTTGGTATGAAGGGAGATCCAGTCACTAACCACATCAGAATGAACCAAAGTGCAGACCCCTCCAGATGCTATCCCACGGCTGGCACAGTTCCGACAGAAAGACCGATAACCACGAAATGTTGGACAGTGGTCATCACGGAAACACATTTTTTGAAGAGCAAGACAGAACACAGAATAGCAGGAACCAAGACGTTGTATTTCCTGTAGGTGATAATAGTACCCGTTGCAATTCCACTAGAATATCATGAGGTGAGAGTCCAGGTTGGACACAGAGAAGCCGAGAGGAGGTCATATCACTCGTTCAGTGGTTGTCATCAACAAGGACGGGGTGATTGGTAGGTTTAAAAAGGGGAGGGGGGACCACACTGCTGGGTCATCAGTCCCTCGATCTATGGGAGGAACCAACTTGGATATGGAAAGTACAGAGAGGCAGGAAGATTTTGATTAAAAATCGGGAGTGGGCCTTGAAGACCCCACTCATACAATGTGGCAAGTATATGATGTCGCTAGGTCATGTCATATGCTTTGCGTAGATAAAAAAAGATGGCAACCAGATGTTGGCTTCTGGAGAAGGCTGTTCGGATAGCAGACTTGAGGGACACAAGGTTATCATCGGTAGAGCAACCCTGGCAGGAGCCGCCCTGACATGGAGCCAGTAGGCCATGTGACTCCAGGACCCAAACAGACCGCCGACACACTATACGTTCCAGCAGCTTACAGAGAATGTTGGTGAGGCTGATGGGCCAATAGCTATCCACATCAAGGGGATTTTTAATAGGTTTTAGCACTGGAATTATGGTGCTCTCCCGCCATTGTGATGGAAAGATGCTATCACACCAGATTCGGTTGAAGATGACAAGGAGATGTTGCTTGTAGTCAGACGAGAGATGTTTAATCACCTGACTGTGGATCCGATCTGGCCCAGGAGCTGTGTCGGGGCAATGTGCAAGGGCAATGAGGAGCTCCCACTCTGTAAAGGGTTCACTGGGGCATGTAGTGAACGAGAGGACTTTGCTTTCCATCCACCGTTTGAGGGTGCGAAAGGCTGGGTTCGTGGGCACGGAGCCATTTAAAGGCTGTTAGGTGCTCTACGGAAGGGTGCCGCTTATGTCACTGTAGAGCTCGTCAACACTCCTTAATTGCCTCAGCGACTTCTGGCGACCACCAAGGGACTGTCTTTTGTGGGGGGGAGGGGGGGGGGCACCCAAAAGAATGAGGGATCGCATTTTCTGCCACAGAAGTGATCGTCGTCGTGATCACCTCAATCACAACATTGATGTACCATGTGAGGGAGATTCAACAGTGACAACAGAGGTGAATGTTACCCAGTCTGCCTTGTTTAAGGCCCATCTGGGTAGGCGTCCATGGGCATGATGCAGGGGAAGTGACAGGAAGATGGGGAAGTGGTCACTACCACACAGGTTGTCATGTGCTCTCCAGTGGATAGATGGGAGAAGTCCTGGGCCGCAAATTAATAAATCAATGGCTGGGTAACTACCATGAGCCACACTGAAATGTGTGGTCGCCCCAGTAATTAAGAGGCAAAGATCGAGTTGAGAAGTAAATTTTCAACATCTCTGCCACGTCCAGTAAGCATGGTGCTATCCCACAAGGGGTTATGGGCATTAAAATCTCCCAATCCATTCAGGCAATACGTTCAGGGGTACCACACCATCTGGAGGGTGATATACACTGCAGCCAGTTATTTCCTGCATCGTCCACATCCTGACAGCCACAGTTTCAAGAGGAGTTTGAAGGAGCAGAGGTTCACTACATACCGAGTTCAGGACATAAAACGCAAACTCCACCTGACACACTATTATATTCGCCTTGGTTTTTTTAATATCCCCTTTAGCCACAAAGGGCAGGAGTCTGCATTGCCGGGAACCAGGTTTCCTGGAGGGCAATGCAGAAAGCAGGTCTAAAGCTTAACAGTTGCCATAGCTCAGCCAGGTGGTGGAAAAAACCGCCACAATTCCACTGGTGGATGACGTGATAATGAGACTGGGAAGCCATGAAACAATCAATGAGACAGTCTATGCCTCAGGGTCACCTGCTGCCACAGATTTATTTCATTAACAGGCTATATCCATTGTGTCTGAGGGTCTGGTGATATCTAGGTCCTTAGTGGAGGCCAGAATCTTCACTTCATCCTCAGAAGCAAAGATTTTAGGCAGCGGTGGTGTGGGTGCCACCACAATTCCCTTGGTTTTGGGGTATTCTTTCTGGATTTCTCTCGCTGATCCTTTGGTTTCTCTGGCTGGGAGAGTGTCACTGATTCCGTCTCCATGACGGAGGATTATCGTGAAGCCCTATGACCAGCTGCTTTTGGGTGCTGGTGGACGTCATCTTTCCCACTAGCAATATCCTGGGAAGGGAGTGACCCAAGGAAACCCTTCCTAGCAAGGGCAGCTGAAGAAGACTTATGCTTCTCCGGCTGAGAAGTGGAGACTGATGTCCCTTATGGTTGGGGGGGGGGGGGGGGCAGTGCTCCAAAGGTAGGTTGTGCGGGAGCAACAAGGAGGGAAGTGCCCCCCACCATCAAGGGGGCAGGTGTAGTCTTCCAGCTCCAAGAGCTGACTAGAACTTGCGGAACTGATGGGGCTACAACTGTTCTCGTAGCAGCAGCATAAGAGGTGGTCCTAGCCACTGGATGTAGGTGCTCAAATTTCCTCTTATCCATCAGCCCTGTGTTTTGTATTCCATGATTTTCCTTTCTAGCTGTAAAATCCTGCAGTCTGGTAAGCAAGGGGAATTATGCCCTCCACAGTTGACACAGGTGGAAGATGGTGCACATGGAGCATTGGGATGGGGTGGACGTCCACAATCTTGACATGTGATGCTGGAAATACAGCAGGAAGACATACACCCGAACTTTGTGCACTTAAAGTATCACCTTGAACTTCTCAGGTAATGTGTCACCCACAAAAGCCAAGATGGAGGCACCGATGGCAACCTCATTATCCCTCAGACCCCGATGGATGTGCCGGACGAAATGAACTCCTCATCACTCTAAATTGGCACACAGCTCTTCGTTGGACTGAAAAAGAAGGTCCCTGTGAAATATGATACCCTGAATCATATTTAAGCTCTTATGAGGCATGAGGGTAATGGAAACATCCCCTAGCTCGTCACAAGCGAGTAATGCCTGTGACTGGGCAGAGGATGCCGTTTTTATCAAGACTGACTGACAGCATTTTGGACAAGCCCTCCACCTCCCCAAACTTGTCCTGTAAATGCTCTACAAAAAAACTGAGGCTTCATCAAGACAAAGGAGTCCCCATCAGCTCTCTTACATACGAGGTACCGGGACGAATAAGCTTCGCTGCCATCGTTAGACTGGCGTTCCTCCCATGGTGGGGCCAGGCAGGGGAACAATCTAGGATCATACTTCCTTGCATTGTACTGAGACTTGGAATGCTTAGAGAGTGCTGGCATTAGATCAGCAGCAAGTGGTGACGTTGTACGCTTCATTGTGCGTCATCCGCCTGATGCCACCCACTCCGACCAGGGGCCCTCCCCACGGGTGCCACCCAGCCACAGCAGAGGCCACCTGGCAGGATGGCCATTGCTGGGAGTCCCTGACAGGCATCTACTCCTTGGCATATGTGGGGAGTTAACGGCGCAGGCATCAGCACAGCGATCCCTGTGTAGTCAGGGGGCTACAACCAACAGAGTACATGACGGCCCCACCACAACAGACTGGCGTGCTGTATATGAGGTGCAAAGAACTCCATGGTCATCGTCAGTGCAGAAAACAACACTGCATAGTGGGTGGAGAAAAATGCATACAGGAAGGTGTCCTCACCCAAGAGATGGAGGATGAGTGGGACTGCAATGCCTTGACGAGAAAGTGGGCTAAAAATCTCAATGCACAATGGACACGATGCACCATGTAAGGCACCCTTCCCCAACTGGCTTGCTCTTCAGGAAAATTTTGAAAAATGGAGGTCAAACCTGACAAGGGAACTTCACATAAAGGTCGAAAGATGAGAGACTCCTTTTACTCGCCTCTTATGACAGGCAGGAATACCTCAGGCCTATTCTAACTCCTGGACCTGCAGGGGGGAAGGATGGGGTGTATTCATAAATAAGAGATCAGACTCAGGTTGCGAAGGGGAAGATGGGGTGTATTCATAAATAAGAGATCAGACTCAGGTTGCGAAGGGGAAGATGGCACCTCCAGGGGCACCGGAGGACCTTGTCCTGAGACTCCGACTCCTACTCCTCCTCCTCCTCCAGACGTGGAGGGGGTAGAGCACAGAGGGAGTACAGGATTCTGTAAGAACAGGAATCGAAAGGGGGGGGGGGGGTGCAGCCAGAGAAGGGAAGGCTTCAGGATCATACGAAGTAGCATTCAATGATTCTTCACCACCCAAGAGAGATGGTCATTTGAGGACAGCCCATTTTTTGCACCTTGATACACTTCATGCACCAAGCATCCACCCTGATACTACCCACTCCGATCAAGTGCTCTCCCCATGGGCGCCACCCAGTCACAGGAAGGGTCGCCTGGCAAGGCAGCCATTGCCAGGAGTTCTGATGCTCCAGGAAGACAAGCAACCATTCCTTGGCATACATTGGGAGGGAACAACTCGGGTGTCAGTAGTGTGATCCTTGTGTTGTCAGGGGCTCAGCCAAATGGGTACATAAGAGCTCCACCACACAGACTGGCTACATGTGCTGGTGACCTAGAGGGATGGAGGGGGGAGTAAGTGGGGAAGGAAGGGGGAGGAGATGGAGATGATTATTATTATTATTATTATTATTATTATTATTATTATTATTGGTTTGCGGGGCACTCAAATGCAGGGTCACTAGAGCACGTACAAAGTCCCAATTTTTACACAGCCCAATTTCTGGATACAGTCCAGTCTAACCACTGTCACGAATGGTGATGAAATGGTGAGGACAAAACAAACACCTAGTCCTCGGGCAGAGAAAATCCCCAAGACAGCCGGGAATCGAAACCAGGACCCCGGAAGGAGGGGGAGGAATCCACACCGTAAACACTAGGAAGGGAGTTCTTCCCCAAATGGCTCACACTAAAAAAAGAAAATTTAGACATGGAGGTCAAACCTCAAGTGGGGACCTAAATCCCAAAATGGATGAAAGAGAACAGGCAAGAGGAACAAAGCTGCATGCAATATTACAGGGAACCAGGTGGATAGCCAAGTTGACATTAATCTGAACACAGAGAGAGAACAAGGAGGGGGCAGCGAGGAAGGACTGAGGATGGGGAGGGAGGGGCAGAATGAAGGAAATGCAGGCAAGAAAGGAAGAATTGGCTACTACAATAGCTTGGGGCTCCATGTGCGCCACACATAAACTCACAAAAGTACCTTGAGCCCAGGGGGGGGGGGGGGGGGCTGAAAATATTGAACTGGTCCTAAATGCCCCTGTGGACAGCCTACTTTCTTCTCAACAGACTGCATTTGGTATCTTAAGGTATGATGGTCTGGCAGATCCATACATCACGCATCCACTACCAAACAGAACCTATATAAAGGTGTATAAAACTGGAGCAAACAACCTCAGTGTCAGCTCACTGCAAAGTTGGGAGAGTAACTAAAACCTGATGTGTCATTCCCAAAGAAAGAGTACTGAATGGGACCCTTCCGCATGGGTAAAATTCTATCTATAGTTATTACAAATACAATCACACCTAAAACACTACCATGAAGCACACCACTTCTTACAGGGAATCATCAATAATGAAGGCACCTACATGCCTCCCTATGCATGAAGCTGTCTGAGGTAATAGCCTCCAAGTAATGTCATACACATTCTCCAGATAAAAAAAATACATTTTTACCTATTAAGCGATGTCCGATTGAGGAAAACCTATTGTATAGCTTTATCTTCAGACAGATTATCTGAGATCTTTCAAAATCACAATGAAAGCAATTTAGGACCCATCTGGAATTAATAAAAGGACCAGATAGTTGACCATCTACTGTAGAATGCTTCCTAAGTAGTTAATGTGGTAACAGTGGCTTGGGGAGACTCAGTCTTTTCAGGCTTAAGAAGAGTTAAAATAGGGCAATTCTATGTCATTGAAGGAAGTTATTCCTCTTATTAAGTTAAAAATGTCAAGAATTTTGTTATAATTTCCAGTGAGGTGCCGTAAAAGTTGTAATGGATTTTGTTATGATTTGGTGTCATGTTATGAGCCAAAGAAAAGGCTGACTCCAACTCCCACATGGTGAAAGGGCAGTTGTAAACTTAATTATAGAGAAAACTGAAGTCCCGACCATCACTTAGCAGCCCCATGGAAGTGGCAGAAAGTTTTACTTTGCACAACAATGATGGGGATTCTGACAAAATGTTCAGCCATACTCTGGGCTCTGTCTCCTTTACTGGTCAGGAGAATTTCACTCTTCATTACAGTACAAACATGGCACCTCTGGCCTCTTCCTGAAATGGTCCCAATGGATTCGCACACATCAATTTACAAGGGTGGTTAACAGTATTCAGAAACTGTTGCCACATTATGTCCTTGGTATTTCAACATCCTGCACTTATCACTCAGAAGTCTGACACATTCTCTCAAGTCAGCCAGTCTTTCAACTAGAAAGAGCCACCTACATGCCTCCAATTGCTGAACAGTATTTGTCACTCCACCAGACGTAAACTGTCCTCCTCTTCCTCCTTAGAACTGTACAATTGTGTGATGGATGCTTCACCACCATGACGTGTTGGTAATGTGATCCACCAACTCTTTAACACAAGTTGACTACAGAACCCAGTACCCTGTTTGCCTTGATGAGCACCCATCTTGATGGTTTTATATTCCACAGATATATGCACTAAATATGTTACTCCTTGCCTTTTTCTCTCCATTCAGGGAGATGGGGAATCTGTTGTGAGATCTGTTAGCTCACTCAAACTGATAACATCTGTACTGTGATCATCATTGTCAAAGAGGTGTCTGTCATACGAAATTTTACTTTTCTTAAAATTTATCATCTTCCTTACTCTTGCTCCTCTGGTGAGGGGCTATTGTGTGCTATTGCTGTTGCTTTCTTTGTGAGGTAAATGTATTTTGAAAGACCTTCAATTAATAACTCTGCCATGAAACATGAAGTGTTACAGCAATCTGCATGCACAAAAACATTGGTCTCTTTCACTGACTTCCCTGTAGCTGGTGCAAAACTTTTGCAACTGGCAGATTGTGCAAAGATATATGCTCCTCTAATGACATCAAAAGATTCTGTGACTGACAGGTGCTTTTTTTTTTATTTCTTATAGAGAAACATGGACCTCTCTTCGACGTGTGATACTTTCTTGTACAATGAAAACACATTTGGCGTAAAGGGTGTGATGTGTTCTGTATACATGCTGCATTTGCTAAAGATTACTTGTTCCTTATAAGTCTGAGACAGATCAGAAAGGGCATATTACAGCTATACGTTTTATTGACTTCAAAAATTTTTGTCAAGTCTTTGAGGACTCTTCATATGTAGGAAGGGATCCCTTTCTCAAATTTCCTATATGAGCCTTTTATTTACAATTTAACTTTTTTTTCCATTTACCTTCTTCGCCCAGTTCTTCTCAGCAGGGTTACAGTAGAGCCATGTCAGGCATTAAACAAAGGCAGGAATGCAGAGAAAGACTGAAAAAACGATGCAGTTCTCTTTCATGCTATGATGACCTACATAATTCATACACTTTTGATGAACCTTAAAATTTTACAAATTTTCTGCCAATAAGAAAGAATTCATCAATTTGTATTCACTGCATTGGACAGTGCTCGCTGTAACCTCTATGGATTTAAAGACTGCCATAAGAATGAGGGTATCCATTGACTTCAAGTTCTGAATATTTACAAACACAAATCGTGTAATTACTCATTCAGTGTTTACATATTTGCATACAGATACTTGTTTTATTATGTGTAGAGTAGCCCAAGGCACTAACATGCACCTGGAATATCATTTTTAGAAAAACTTATTAGTTACAAACAGGAAGGTTATTATAAAAAGTAATTTTGCCCATCTGCTGGCTTCAAATTTTTTGCAGTGTAATAATTTTTCCACCAAAACCATAACTCCATTTTGTTCTCTGGGCAAAGGTAAATAGGCTCTACAGTGCAGTTATTTCATGTTTTGTGATGATTTGTATTAAGATCAATAAACCTTTAGTCACAAAAAAGTAACCAGAACAATATGTTCATAATGTATCAACAATTGATGCAGAAACATCAACAATTGATGCAGAAACATCAACAATTGATGCAGAAACATCAACAATTGATGCAGAAACATCAACAATTGATGCAGAAACATCAACAATTGATGCAGAAACATCAACAGTTGATGCAGAAACATCAACAATTGATGCAGAAAATATAACACTAACACTGAAAAACAGAAACTCTGCAAGCACCAACAAAAGTCATTAAATTTGTGCATAAAATTATTGGAGACTCAATATTTATAATATTAAACCAATCTTTTAAATGTGGATGTTTCCCCAGAGTTGCTCAAGTGCACAGAAAAAAATGGTGTTAGGAAAAGGGTTAAGAGAAGATATGGGAAATTGTCATGCTCTCTCTCTCTTCTTCCAGTTCTGTCAAAAATATTCGAAAAAGCTGCTACTATCCGATTCGAAACTTTACTGAAAATTATGAGATTCCGAAAAATCAATTTGGCTTCCAGCTTGGAGAAAAGCTGTTGTCATCGTGGTCTTCAGTCCGAAGATTGATTTGATGCAGCTCTTCGTGCTCGTCTATCCTGTGCAACCTTTATCTCCAAATAACTACTGCAAACTACATTCATTTAAACCTGCTTACAGTATTCATCTCTTGGTCTCCTCCTACAATTTGTACCCCGCCCCCTCCCCCAGCCCCCCCCCCTCTCTCTCTCTCTCTCTCTCTCTCTCTCTCTCTCTCTCTCTCTCTCTCTTCCCTCCAATACTAAACTGACAATCCCTTGATCTCTCATATCATCTCCTGTCAACTGATCATTTGAGGCACTGAGAACCATAAGGGTCTAAAAAGCATACCACCATTGGAACCATATGTAATCAGATATCAGAAAAACCAGTCAGGCAGCTTTTCATGAATGTTCATATACATGTTGTGGACCTACAGTACAGATGAATCTGGATCACTGTAATATCAACAGATGTCAGGAGAACAGATACTTCTACAACCCCACAATCGATCACTGCTGTGCTTTAGACTAGAGATGGGTAGTTCGCGAACAAACGGGTGCAAAGGAACGGTTCACCAAGATGAACGAAAGGACCGAGAGGAACAAAAGGACCGAGAGGAAGATCGGTTCATAGTTCACTTCGGTCGCGGCAGTCTACTTATAGTTCCCGGGAACGAGGAACGATCGGTTCATAGTTCACTTCGGTTGCGACGCTCTACTTATAGTTATCGGGAACGAGGAACGATCGGCTTGTAGTTAACTTCGGTCACGGCGGTCACTTTGGCAGTTCTCGTTCCAACCTCGGTCCCGTGCTTGTCTCAGTCTCAGTCTCCCTCGGCCGCACTAGTTGTTCTTCGCATGACCACCTGTCTCAGTTCCACTGCTGACTGCTCTTAGTTGTTCAGTATCCAGTTGTTCGTTTCGTTCACTGCGCTTGCCCATTTTACATGTGTTCCAAACTGTTCTTGCACTTGGTTCTGGCTATTCAGCGTCCACGACCGGTAATTAAAAAGTATTTTATAGTTACGTAAATTACATAAAAATTACATTGTATCTAATAGGTAGGTCTTTTCAGGTAACTTCATTATATCAATGAACAGCAGAAGACATACTTATAACACGGCAAGTTTTTTTTGTTATTCATATATTTTTTGGTTTCATCAACTTGATTTAGCAAGTAACTTTCAATAATTTGCTTAATTTTTAGTGTAAGAAAATTCATATAAAATGATTTTCGTGTATCTTTCATATACAAAACATTACATTTAGGAAGGCTCTAATTATTTTTAAGTTTGGTTGTTTCCAATTTGCATTACCTGCTAGTTAGGTGGGTTGTGAGTCATTTTGGCTCAGTAGGAAAAGCAGTGCCTCTCCATTTGAAAAAACATAGATTGCCATAAAATCGTATTTACTTATTATCTCAAAAACATTTGTTCAGAAGGAGCTTTCAAGCCAAAAACTGTATTACTGCAAACTTAATATTATTATTATTGCTGCATTAACTTTAATAATGCAACATAAGAACCTAATTTTTACTAAGCGTGTGACGCAAGTATGATGAGAAAACCACATTTTATTTTATGCTTCCATAAAGTCTCTACTTCGCCTATGAACTCAGAGACAACGTGAAGTATATATAGGGTGTAAACGATTATTGTTTACAACGTAGCATAGCTATGTCGTGGAAGTCGAAATGAAGAATTTTATACAAGACACTTGTGGTCTATTAAGTTGGGAAACAGCCACCAAAGGTTTGCAAGACCACATGAGCTATAGTCCATGCACGTCGCGCGAGATTTTCATGTTCTCTACTCCAGCTCTCTACACATCGTCATCGATTGTTTCACAATTGTTGCTTGCATTAGCTTGTTATTTCTTCACTGCCTACTTATTACATGTTTGTCTGTCTGTTGTATCTGCTCGTAACGGGCAACACATCGTCCGTAATTGGCGAGCAGTCTGTACTTGGGGCTGGTTTTCCGTGCGCCACCCTATATTATTTCCCTGCGATCAGCCACACAACGCTACAGTTGTCTAAAGGAGAGGCTCTGCAGAATCCCGGAAATTACTTCTAAAAGTGTGTAAGAATTCTGTAATAAATAAAACCTCTGTACTCCAGAAAACTAGTAGTGTAGGTGACTGAAGTACTCTGTACTTCAGTCACCTACACTACTAGTTTTCAGTTTTTCATAAGAGCCATATACCAAGCACAAATGAACGGTGAACAAGTAAAAATGAACTGTTCCCAAAATAGAACAATCAGCAGTGAACTAGTTCCCAAGGATGATTGAGTTTGCCCATCTCTACTTTAGACCCTTACGGTTCTCAGTGCCTCATTTGTTTTAGTCGAGTTACACCCCAAATTTCTTCTCTCCCCATTCTATTCAGTACCTCCTCATTAGTTATGTTATCTAGCCACATAATCTTTAGCATTCTTCTGTAGCACCATGCTTCAAAGACTTCCATAATTTTCTTGTCTGAGCTGCTTACAATCCACACTCACTTCCATACAAGGTTACACTCCATGCAAATACCTTCTGAAAAGACTTCCTATCACTTCAATCAATATTTGATAAATTTTTCTTCTTCAGAAACGCTTTTTTTGCTATTGCCAATCTACAGTTTCTATCTTCCCTGCCTTAGCTATCATCAGTTACTTTATTATTTTTACCGGCCAAACCACAAAACTCATGTACTACGGTACTTTTAGTGTCTCATTTCCCAACCTAACTACCTCAGCATTGCCTGATTTAATTCGAATACACTCCATTAACCCTGTTTTGCTGTTGTTGATGTTAATTTTCTATTCTCCCTTCAAGACACTGTCTATTTCATTCAACTGCTTTTTTAAATCCTTTGCTCCCCCTGAGAGATTTACAATGTCGTCGGCAAACCTCAAAGTTTTTATTTCTTCTCCCTCGACTTTAATCCAGTCTCTAAATTTCTACTTGGTTTCCTTTACTGCCTGTTCAATGTACAGACTAAATTACATCAAGGATAGTTTACAACCGTGACTCACTCCCTTCTCAATCACTCCATCCCTTTCATGGCCTTATTTTAGACTTTTAACTGCAATCTGGTTTCTTCACAACTTGTACACAACATTTACCTCAATGTATTGTACCCCTACCACCTTCAGAATTTTAAAGACCATACTCCAATCAACATTTCCAAATGCATTCTTTAAGTCTACAAATGCTATAAACATAGGCTTGCCTTTCTTTAACCTCTACACTAAGCTATGCCTTCGGCCCAGTATTGCTTTGCATTTTCCTTTACTTCTATGTTATGAGATGAATAAATCAGTTCACAGTGTGACTGCTGTATGATGTTTAATTACTCACACTGTGCAGTTTACTGCTTGTTTTAGCAAAAGGGACATTACATATATTTTGTTACAAGTCACAGCATCAGTGACGCATTGTGCATTCCTACCTTTCTCTGCTACCCAAACAATTCCTCTCTCAGGTTGTCTTCCACAAGTCATCCCATTCTTCTGCACACAATGAATTAGTATTTTGCAACCATGAGATATTAAACGTATGGTTCAGTAATTTTCACATCTCTCGGCACCTACCTTCTTCAGTAGTGTGATTATAACATTAATCTTTAAGTCTGATCGTAATTCACCCTGGTCTAGTTTAGTTTTATTGATGACATCTTTATGATCTGGACCCAAGGCCAGGACGCATTACTCTCATTCCTCCACAACCTTAACACCTTCTCTCCCATCCACTTCATCTGGTCCTCCTCCGCCCATCGGGCCACAAAGATGTTTATCTCCTCCTCTCAGATGGCTCCATCCGCACCTCAATCCACATCAACTCCACCAATCACCAACAGTTCTTTGACAGTTGCCACCCCTACCACACCAAAAAATGCTTCCCATACAGACTGGCCACCCATGGTAGGATGCATCTGCAGTGATGGGAACTCCCTCACCCTGTATGCTGAGGGCCTCACAAAGGCCTTCAGCAGACAATCAATACCCTCCAGCCCTAATTCACAAACAGATCTCCCATGCCACATCCTCACCACACCTGATCCTCACAGCCATCCGAAGAACCAGCCACAATAGAGCACCCCCTTGTCACCCAATACCACCTCGGACTGAAACAACTGAACCAAGTCCTTTGTCATGGATGTGATTATGTATCATCATGCCCTGAAATGAGGGACATCCTACCCAAGATACTTCCACCCCCCCCTCTCTCCCCAAAGTGGTATTCTACCACCCTCCCAACCCCCACAACATTCTAGTCCATCGCTACACCACTCCCACCCCCAATCCCCTGCCATAGGGATCATACCCCTGTGGAAGACCCAGATGCAAGACTTGCCCAATACACTCACCCAGAACCACCTACTCCAGTCCCGCGTCACAGGCTCATCCTACCCCATCAGAGGCCAGGCCACCTGTGAAAGCAGCCATGTTATATACCAGCTCTGCTGCAACCACTGCATAGCATTTTACATTGTTATGACAACCAATCACCTGTCAACTACAATGAATGGCCACCACCAAACTGTTGCCAAAAACAACAAGGTGGTCCACCCAGTGGCACAACATGCAGCAGAGCATAACATGCAAGATTTCAATGGCTGCTTCACAACCCGTGCCATCTAGATCCTCCTCAACACCAGCAGCTTTTCTGAGATGCACAGATGGGAGCTATCCTTACAGCACATCCTTCACTCCCGTAACATTCCTGGACTAAACTTACTAACTCATTGCCTCCTCACCTCCCACACCCCCACCCAATAGAGTGCACTCCCATGCCCCAGAAACCCCACCCAACTTGTGTCCCCACATCAGCTATTTGTGTGCTGTTATCTCACACCCTAGTCTATGCAATCACATGCCCAACCATCTGGCACCTGCCCCCTCTACCTGCACCCCTAGCTAGCCAACAGACAGCTCTAAACTCTCCCACAAGCCACTAGATGCTTCTCCTCAACCCCCTCCCTGCCTCCCACCTCTCTCCTGAGATTTGTCTGTTCGCCTTGTTGTTCCCCATCTGCATTCAATATTTGCTTTCTTACAGCTCCCCATCAATCTCATATTGTAATTCTATAGCCCATTTTACACAGTTGTTGCCTAATGCTCCCTTTGAAACTCTCAACAACTTCTTTTCGTTTCAACACATCCCTGTGCCTCTATTTACTTTTCTGCCCTTCATAGCTTCTTCAGCTTTAAGCTACATTTCGTAACTAATAAATTACAATCAGATACAGATCTATACCTGGAATTGTTTTGTAGTTTTATACCTGGTTTCTAATTCTGCCTCTTACCATTATATAAGAATAACCAAGTCTCTTGCACATACAATTTTTTTTTCATTGTTCTTGAACCAAGTGTCACCAATGTTCAAACTGTGTTCTTGCAAAATGCTATCAGATGGCTTCCCCTTTCATTCCTTTACCGCAGTCCTCCTCCTATTTTTCCTTCTCTTCCTTTTTTTACTGTCCAAATCCAGTCTCCCAGCACAATTTTCACCTCCTTTAATGAACTGAATCATTTCTCTTAACTCATCACACAGTTCTTCAATCTCTTCATTATCTGCAGAACCAGTAGGTGGAGGCCCATGACTCTGTGTACCTTGATATGGCAATTTTTACACAATAATAATAATAGTTGCTCATTCAGGTGCATATTTTCTTTTCCATTATTAATTTTTTTTGTCTCATCAGTCTTCTGAACAGTTTGATACACACCGTTAATTCCTCTCCTGTGACAACCTCTTCACCTCAGAGTAGCACTCGCACCCAACTTCATCAATTATTTGTTGGATATGTTCCAATATCTGCCTTCCCCTACAGTATTTACTTGTTACTGCTCCCTTGAGTACCGTTGAAGTTATTCTCTGATATGTTAACACCTCTCCTCTCATCCTGTCAGTTTCTCTCATCGATATTACTCCTTAGTTAGTTACTTAGTTTCATATTCCATGGATCATTTTACACAATACATCATATTGATGTGGACTGAATAATTTTACATTCACATCACAAACTAACTCGTAAACATGGCTACATGTTAAACATTTTATTATTATTTTTTTTTCAATACACAGACGAGAGTTAGTAATTGTTAACCACCAACTTTAACACATTATAATAATAGAAACTGTTCTACAGAATAGGAGGAGTTGTCAAGGAAAAACTTTTTCAGTTTGTTCCCAAATTTTACGTTGCTGCCTGTCACACATTTCATATCACAGAGTAAGTGATCAAAAATTTTTGTTGTAGCATTGTGCACCTCTTTTTGTGCTAGAGACAACATTAATGCGGAATAGTGAATGTCATTTTTCCTTCTGGTATTGTAATTATGTACATCATTATTGCTTTTAAGTTGTAGTGGATTATTTACAACAAATTTCATGAAGGAATACATATACTGTGAAGCTGTAATCAAAATGCCCAACTGCTGAAACACACGTCAACAAGACAATCGTGGGCAAGCACCACATATTATTCTAACATTTCTGAGCAACAAAGACTTTCTTAAAGATGAGGTGCCCTAGAACATTATTCCATATGACATTGTTGGATGAAAATATGAAAAATATGTCCACTTATTGATTTGTCTCTCCCGAAGATTTGCAATGACTAAGTGCAAATATGGCTTAGATAAAATGTTTAGCGAGTTCCAAAATGTGCTTTTTCCAATTTAAATTCTCATCGATATGGACACCTAAGCATTTTGATGTTTCCACCTCACCAAATGTTACACTTGTCATTGGTTTGTACCCCTACACATTCAGAACTGAACATGTTTGAGTCTTTTTAAAATTGAGACAATTTGCGGAAAACCGTCTGATACTTTTGAAAACATTAGTCACCATCTCTTCTATTTCTGTATGCATGCTTGGCAATCCAATATTAGTGTCATCTCCAAAAAGAACTAATTCTGCTTGTTATACAGGTGTTCGGAAATTCCCATTACAAACTTCTAGGACTTGTAGAGTGGAGTGAGTACATACCACTTTGAATAGAAAGCCATGTCCAGAATTGTACCATTTCCATTCTACAACGGTTTCAATTCAAATCTGAAACACGTCCATGTCTGCTGAGGGAAAGAGAAAAGTCCCAGAATTTCTTGTCTGGTATGCAATTGGGTAGACAAGATGACATATACTGTGTCTGATGGTCACCTGATATCACTTAATGTCTGCCTTGTTGTGAGATCTATTCAATGCCTGTGCATCTCTGATACAGTAAACATGGTTTGGCACGTTTTCAAAATACACAGACACACTCCTTGTGTATGGCGAAGCTCAAGGTAACGGAAGAGCTGCTAGTCGGCTGTATCACAAATGCTTTCTGCAATGCAGCACACCATCATACAAACTTTTTGCCCAAGTTATGCAGCAGCTCCAAGAAACATGTACCTTCACTGTGAGGATGCAGGACTGTGGTGTTCCATAGCAACATCGCACACCTGATTTTGACAAAGAAGTACTGCATTGCACTGAAGAGATCCCCCTAACGAGTACTCAAACAAAATCGTGTGTAATGGGTGTATCATTTGGGACATTCTGTGTGCACAATGATTACATCCATACCACTTACAAAAGGTACTCTCAATGGGTCCAGCCTATTTTCCAAACACATTGCCTACTGCACATGGTGGCTGCACCTCTGCATTGACACTGAGCTGTTTCCACATTGAGTTCTGTTCACAGGTGAGTGTAAGTTCATTAGGGACTGTGTTCTGAATTCACAAAACAGCCATGTAAGGACAGATAAAATCTCTTGTGCCACACATCACAGCACCAGTTTGGTATTAACGGGTGGGCAAGTATTCTCAGTGGTCAGGTGACTGGGCCATAACTCCTTCAACTCTAGCTAGCTGGTCCTGCACACTTGATCTTCCTAGAAAACAAGAAACCTGTGCCATCATGAAATTTGTTTCAGCATGATGGTGCACCCCTTCACTCCTCACATGCAGTTCACGGGTATCTCGGCAGACAATATGGTGTAAGACGGATAGGCTGGCCACCACGATCATTATATGTAACTCCTCTGGGTTGTATTCAAAGCTTAATTTACGAGACTCCTGAGGAGAGAGAGGAAGATCTGCTGGCACGAGTTTCGGCCGCTGCACAAGAAAATGAAGAGACATCAGGTGGGATGAAGAGAGTGTACCAGAGTATGCTTCGTAGGTAGACTGTCTGTAGCAATGCTGGTGGACATTACATCGAGCTGCTGTTGTAATGCATAAGTAGTGTTCTGTATGTACATAATGTTGGATTCTTTTTTGTTTTGGAATTATGTAAACACATAGTGTTTAAGTGTTAACACAAACAAATGTGCTTAAGTGACAAATGTATGTTTAATTATGTTTCCTTTCCAATTGTTACCTAGTAACTGTACTGCGTCATGCCCAGCTCAGTTCCTCAACCAGAAGTGGATAAGTTAAACACCTGGGTTGAAACTGTCATGGAATGGAAATCTTTCCCCTCTACAAGTCCTAGAAGTCTGTAATGGGAATTTCTGAACGCCCTGTATATTTGACATGAGATGTTTTACACATATAAGGAACAATAGTGTATCTAAGACTGCTTGGGGAACCCCACACATGATTTCTCCCTAGTTCCAGGACTATATTGGCTGAACTACTAAATACAACTTTATGCATTCTTTTGGTTAAATAGGACATTATCCATTGTTGGGTATACCCTCAATCCCATATAACTTTAGGAGAAGACTGTAATTCAGGCCGGCAAATGCCTTAGATATGTTACAGAAAATACCACCTGGTGCTATTTTATTTTTAGTAATTGTAAAATTAGGTGAGTGAAAATGTAAATGGTATTCTCATTAGAGCAATTCTTCTGAACCCCAAACTGTGATTTGCTGTAGATATTATTGCCATTCAGGTGAGATACTTGGAAATTGATGTCAGCAGTGAAACAGCTCTGTAGTTATTGACATCTCTGCTATTACCTTTCTTAAAAGAGATTTCACAATGGTATGTTTCAGTCTCTCTGGAAAAATTCCACAAGTTTTTGATGTATTACATATTTCAGATAAGACCAGGCTTATTACAAGGAAACAAATATTTTGCACTATTGCAAAAATTATCAAAACCAGATGAGCTTTTATTTTCACCAATTCTGAGGAGAACCACCTCATTTCTTATCTGTCCACCTAATTTTCAACATCCTTCTGTAGACCACATCTCAAATGCTTTGATTCTCTCCTTTTCTGGTTTCCCCTCAGTCTGTGATTCACTTCCAAACACAAATGTGATTAAAATGTACATCTAGAAGATACGTTCCTCAAATTAAGATCTACATTTGATATCAATGGCCATCTTTTGGTCAGGAATGCCCTCTGCCAGTTCTAGCCTGCTTTTTCATTCGTTTTCACCTTCACTGATGATAGCAACCCCATCAGCAAATCTTAACATTGATACCATTTTATCCTGAACTTCAATCCCACTC